>NW_010427211.1:9662-55038 GCF_000710305.1 Buceros rhinoceros silvestris | reverse complement strand
AGCAGGAATCAAACAGAGCACCATCTTAATGGAGCTAAAGTAACTCATGAAGAAAACTATCATGGTAATACACTTTTCTACAAACTGAAACAATATGTTTGTTAATCTGTGTGTGAAATAGAAGGGGAAAATAAGCGTTCTAGAGCAAAGTCTGCCATTTCTGTGCAATGTTAACTGTGTTTACAGGTACTTCCTTTATCAGATCACTTGATCTACCGAGCAGTTACAAAGTCAGCAAGCAGACTCTGTGTTGAAAGTGTGGCCAGTGAAATCTTTCTTCCAGCTATGCATTCTTTGGAACTACATTGCTCTTTCTCAAAAGCCATGCTGTCCAAAACACAGCTAAGGCTAAAGACAGAATAACATTTCAAAGTTCAGAGCTGAAACACAGTACAAATGCTCATCGGAGAGCATAGCTGGCTGCAGTCTCTTACACCAAAAAAGGAAATTGATGTCTGAAACTTTTTAATTGATAAAAAGTGTTTGTTACACACAGAAGCAAAAATGCATTCTGCTTATTTTCACAAATCAAGTTAGATCCTTTCATTTCAAGTGCAATGACAAAATAAAAAGAAAAAAGAAAATCAAGCCTTGCTTTTCAAAAAGTGAAGACTGAGAAGAGCAAGGCCACAAAAGCAAGGCAAGAAAATCTGGACAATAAGTTTGTCAGGCTTGATTTTCTCTTCCTAACCTTCTTTTTTAGTAATTTGAGGAAACTGACATAAGCCTTACCTTTCATCTCAGAAATTGTGTCAACTTGCCTCAAAGACTATTTAATGTCTTCTTTCCGAAATAAAAATAAAACACAATAATTTTATTTCTGGTAATAAATAAATAATCAGTCTTTTACTACTATGCAGTGGGTGTGAATCATTGTCTATGAATGGTTATGGGTTTTTTGGCAGAATATTAGTCTCTGAGTTCTGTTAGCTATGAATTTATTTTAGAAACTTAATGAAATCACTGGACTGTAGTTTATTCTGTATTTGTTCTGATGTAAGACTTTTTACTGGTTCCCCTGCCTTATCTTACCCAGTCACAGAGAACAATGGCTTAATCCGGGTTATACCTCCTGCACTTGTTTGATTTGATTAAGACAATGAAAGGTACCTGATCACAAAGTCACTTGTCACAGAAAAACTCCCATTTGAACCCAGCATCAGAGCACACCTCATCAGAAATGAGAGTCAGAGAAGACACAAAACCTCTAGAGATATCTGTACTGGCTTTGAGTAGAACCACATGCAAGAGCTCCATCGTTGTTGTCAAAACTTCATGGCAAAGATCCAATTTATGAGAAAGAACAAATCATGAAAATTGTGGCCATTTCTGTTATTTAGATATATTGGAATGTCTGCGAAAAGAATAAACCTTATGTGACAAAACTTGGAGCATTTCCAGGATCTAGGCATACAATAACTTCACCATGAACAAAAAACTGTCACAAACTTGACCAATGTCCACCCAAAATGCAAAGAATGTTACCTTGAGCTCGCGTAAAAAAATGTACTCGTGGATTTTGCATGCCCCTTCCTTAGCAAATTCTTCTGGATCTCCACCCTTAAGACCTGTCTGTTAGGGAGTTCCAAACCCTTTGATGGAAGCAGTCTAGTGTCATCTGGATTTTTGTTTACAAACCAGACCTATTTAGCCCAGTCTGCCTCAATGCATTATAAAGCCATGTCTCAGCAGGATCAGGTGCTCTGCATATTTACCTTCTTCATTCATGTTTAAACAGTGCAAGACAGTAAATACTGCTGCAAATGATCACGCAAATAGATACAGGGAATCATGGGGTGAGATTTAAACCAGCCAAAGACAATATGCCTGATTCATTTCTCATTTATGATGGCATAAATCTGGGACAATTTCACTCAGAAGTGATGCTTAGCAGTGGCCTAGAAAGGTAACAGCCACAATGCCAATCAAACAGCATTAACAACTGCAACTTGCAGAAATATTAAAAAACACTTTTACTGCTATACTGGGGTTTCTCACGCATTACTGTTAATTATGGAATTTTTGGCTACCTTAGATTTGGTAAGAGTAATTGATTCGATTCCTATATTTTTGGGGAATAGTAGGGCAGATGAGTAATTTGTTCATATTTGTTAATGGGCCTGATTACCCCTAGATTTTCTCATTTAATGCCTGTGGTTTGACAGTGATAAAAATACAGCATTAGTGTACGAGAAAACTGACACTGACTCCACATGTATGTCATTCCCAGTCAAGGGTTGTGAATTAAACTGGCAAGTCTGGGTAAAACTGCTTGAAAACTCAAGTCTCTTCAATCTGAAGCAAGGCACCCAAAAAGTGTGGGAACATTCAGCCCTGAGGCTTCTATTCCTCATCTGAGAAACTGAATGATGCAACCTCAGGTCAGAAGTAGTGTGAAAATGAAGCCATTTATGTTTCTGAAATTCTTATACAGTGAAAAATGCTGATGAACACAGAAAATCCACATAAAAACTAGCATTCTGTTTTTAGAACAAAATAAAATGGCACAAGCCACATATGAATCAATAAAGGGAAAGCAAACTATTTATCAGCAGATCACTGAAGAAATATAGTCCATTCTGTGCACTGAATGAAGCTGGGGAGGGATCGAAAATCTGCATTAAATTTGTATGCACAAGGCTACCCAAGAATATCTCAGACAACTTCAATTCTGGCATTTCCTAATGTTCATATGCTTGAATTTTCATCTGGTTGCATTTGTGCTCTGTCTGTGTAAGAAAGGAGAAAAAGCGTGCACAGAACTGTGATAACTAAGTATACTCAAATTACATATATATAATACAAAGGATTTATAAAATGTTAGGTTTAGGTATAGAACTTCATTTTTACAAGCAAAATTTGGATGGTATTTAGTCCATTTTAATGTTTACATCACTTTCTTTATATTCCTCCCACAAGAGTTCATAAATGAAAACAAACAAAAAAAACCCATAGTTCTTAATTTTATATTTTCTTTACAAATATCCTATATTTAGCGTATAACAGACTATAAAGAAGTCATAGTAATTTCCCACACAGGGACATTTTCACTGAAGACACTATCCTATTTGCTTGGGTATAGTGAACTCTCTCAAGAAAATGAATTGTAATTCCCACTATCAAATATTTCCAAACAGTATTCTTAGGAAATTCTTCTGAAAGTATAAACACATTAAAAATGATTAAAAAAATCAGTATTTTTGGAAATGTTTATTCAATGGGATCTAATTTACTTGGATCAAAAAAGTGTACCTCATCACAGAGGTTTTCCATCCAGGAAGATCAGGGCATGTAGTAATTTCTGCACACACCTCTTGCTTTAGCACAGAGCAACTTTATGATGATGTATGCAGACCAGATATGAAACCTCTCCCTGACTGCCTCCAGAAACCAGAGTTTTCAGAATCAAACTGACTGAAGTTTTGCCCAATATCCATTCTTTTTCACTAATGAATTAGCAGACTCCCACCTTGAAAGCAGGCACAAATTCCACACTATCTTACCTCTAACGAGAATAAACATCAGTATGATTCCTAGTTCCTTTAGAAGAAGCTCAAAGTTGTAATAAATCACTTCAAGCTTCAGTATTACAGAGTATACTTGTATCTTGTATGCCCTGGACAGAAGTTTATCACTTATTTAAAAGAAATTTAAAATACCCAAGACAATATTAGACACAAATATAAAAACTAATCTCTTTGTTACTTTTATTTCACAGTGAAGTGATACACAGCTGTCACAGTTTGACAACCTCGGGCATAAAGGGAAACGTGATTTCCTGGAAAAGATAAGAGGAATCAGTGCTGTTGATTACTCTTCTTGTCTTTCTCTGCCACCTAGTGGTTTCACAGAGCGGGGCTCTCCCTCCTAATACCGAGCATACACTCGTCAAGCTTTGAATTCACATGTTCCTCTGACACTCCCTAAAACCTCCTTGCCTCTGGCACATACTTTAAGGCATTGATGTCTACCTCTGTGTCTGGCACACTGGCATCCCTCATTTACTAGCCTGTGGGCAATATCAAAACAAATCAATTGATACTTACCTGCAATTAATGTTCTTTTCTTCTCACAAAACTGTAGCTCAAAATATTTTATGAAACAACTGGAAAAATCACTCAAGGGTGTCTTAGCATGTCCAAAGGCCTCCAAGACACAGTTTACCTGCAAGACAATGGTAAAGAAGCAATAAGAGAGGAAATAAACAGGAAGGTACTTTGATAAACATCAGTGAGGTTAGTTTGTGATCAATACCTAAGAAAAAAAAAAGTCTACTTGGAATTTAATAAATTCCTTGAAAGTTTTTTTCTAAATAGAAATTGAATTAAGACAGCTCAAAAGGAAAAAAAAAGCTCTGTCAGAATAGTGGAAGTCTTAAATGGAAGGGGAAAGGCAACAGCTCACACAGGAGCTGTGTCCTTACTGGTAGTTTGGATACAAACGAATGGCATCATATGCCCAGAGCTGGCATATGACTTAGCAAAAAAGATTATAATCTTGGAAGACAGCTGTGCTTGTAAAGTTACAGTCAGTCGATACTAGCAACCAACCAAAGGTATCCACAAGCTCTGTATGATGCCAGAAACTGCACAAATTATCGATATCAAATAGATTTTACTTCTTACTCCTTACTAGTGAAAAAGTGAGAAAAAAAACCCACATTCAGATTTTTTATGGCATCTTTCACTAATGTATTTCCATATTACATCTTCATGGACACAGTAATTATTTTTAAAAGAACTATAAAGAAAAAAACATTAAATATTCCATCTTCATTCCATGTTTTCTCTTTTTTTAGCTTTTTTGTGTGTAATTAATTTCTTACACCCCTTACACCCTGCAGGATTCCCTTCAGCACTTTCCTCTTATGCATCCCAAGAAATTGATTGCAATGTGGCACAAATTCACTGATGTTCTGATAGAACAATGTTTTGCTGAAGCTGGATAACCTAGCTAGGGAAGGAATAGGGCTGTGGAATCGAACAGATAACACGTGGTTCCAGCTCACAAAGACAGAAGCTCTAAAATCAGACCCTTCAGAACTATCTATTAAAGTAGCTATTTGTGCAGTAGGTGGCAGCAGAAAACTAGCTTAAAGTTTTAAAGCATCTTAAAAGGCAACTAAACCAGAATCTCTGTTTCCCCAGGGGTTGGATCTGCTACATTTACCTTCTCTGTCTGAAGTCAGGTGTCCCATCTAAGCTACTTACAAGGGATGTTTCTATAACCAAAAGGCAAATAATTTTTCTTAATATGTGAAGTGTCTGTTCTATCTGCATTGACATGTATGGCTACATTTGTACTATTAAACTGAACAAGACCTGGAGCAGGATTCTCTAACCTCAATGGCAAGTGGCATGATAATGTTCACACTCGAGCATCTAACACCTCTTCTTTTGCAGAACAAGGTGAACATCCTGTTGTGAACGGTTCCTGGGACGTGCTGTCCTCTGAGCCGTGGCCAGAGGACCTGTTGGGGATTAAACCACGTCAGAGAGCAGGGTAACAACTGCATGTAAGGGATTGTTGTTCAGTTTACTACATAGATGTACAGTAGGTTAAAGTAGTCTACAAAGTTAACTGATTTTTCGATGGAGAAAACTGGGCCTGGTCAACCCTCTCCCACAATGATTCATTTGCACTGGATCATTGATGGTTGTCCCTGGGGATTTTCCTGTGGTCAGGAGACAAGTTGCAACAGAGACAATACTACTTCCCATACCTCCTGATTCCTACTGCTGCCATATTTATATCCAAAGCACACAGTTTTCAGTTGCTTATTCACAAAGCTACTTATTTACTTGGTTCTTCTATGAAAAGGACTTAGAGGATCTGACCTGAATTTTTCAGTTCTACTTGAATAACATCTATGGCCTGATAAGCTCAAAACTGTAAGAAAACCTGCATAGGTAGTAAATAAAATGATACACAGTAGAACTAGATATAACTTGAAGAGCTGGTTCCTGAGTTTAAAATAAAGTAAAACTGTACTGTCCTTATGATATGGTATTTTTGCAACATTAGACTTTAAAATTTAAATTAAAAAGTGAAAAAATAACAAGGGAATTCTTAACACTGTCAATGAAACCTAGATTAAATGTGTAAGTTTAGGAACATCATCAATGAATCAGGTAACACTGAAAAACACTTTAACGTTGCAATACCATGTCTACACAAAGTAAAGTATCACTTATTTAGCTGTAGTTTTTTCAGTGTCTTCCGGCTTTTTCAACGTCTTCAAAAAACTACAAATGCAACACTGTTTTCTAAAATCCACTCAAAATCCATAGGACTTCTATTACAGTATCAGCTGGAACGTGCAAAATATGAACCAGTGCTTCTGTAGCCTTTCCCACATCCCCATAATCACAGAATCACAGAATCATCCAGGTGAAAGAGACCTTAAAGATCATCAAGTCCAGCTGTTCACCCTGCACTGCCAGGGTCCCTAAACCATGTCCCTCACTGCCACATCTATATGTCTGTTAAACACTTCCAGGGATGGGGACACCACCACCTCCCTGGGCAGCCTGTTCCAACGTTTCACAATCTTCTCTGTAAAGAAAATTTTCCTAATATATAACCTAGATCTCCCCTGGTGCAACTTGAGGCCATTTCCTCTAGTTCTGTCACTCCTTAAATGGGAGAAGAGTCCAACCCTCACCTCACTTTCAGGTAACTGTAGAGAGTGATAAGGCCTCCTCTGAGATTCTCCTTCTCCAGACTAAACAAGCCACAGCTGCTCCTCACAAGACTTATTCTCTAGACTCTTCAGCACCTTTGTTGCCCTTCTCTGAACACACTCCAGCACCTCAATGTCCTTACTGAAATGAGGGACCCAAAACTGGACACAGTATTCAAGGCCCAATGAATGCCAAGTACAGAGATACAATCACTTCCTGGCTCCTGCTGGCCAAACTATTTCTGATACAAGTCAGGATGCTGTTGGCCTTCTTGGCCACCTGGGCACACTGCTGGCTCATGTTCAGCCAGCTGTCGACCAACAATCCCACATCCTTTTCCTCTGGGCAGCTTTCCAGCCACTCCTCCCCAAGCCTGTAACTTTGCAGGGGGTTGTTGTGGCTCAAGTGCAGGACCCAGCACTTGGCCTTATTATCTCACACTATTTGCCTTGGCCCATTGATCCAGCCTGCCTGTCCAAATCCCTCTGTAGAGCCTCCCAACCCTCAGACAGATCAACACTACTTCCCAACTTAGTGTCATCTGCGAACTTGCTGAGGGTGCACTTGATCCTCTCATCCAGATCATTGATAAAGGTGTTGAAGAGGACAGGCAATAAAACTGAACTCTGGGGGACGCCACTTGTAACTTGTGATTCGATTTGTAGATTGCTTGTTAGTGTTAGCTGTACTTTTGACGGTATTTTATCATCTTTCTGGACTGAATCATGCATAATTCAGGAAGAAAGCAGTGTTTTGAATGATGCATGTGATGCTATTAAAAATCACCACAATGAACGATTCTGGCATTCTGCTGAATATCACTGATGTGGCAAGTGAAAGAAAAAAAAAAATCTTGCATTGACTTTAAGTGCTGTAGAGAAAGGTCACCAGGGTGGGTGAAAGAGTCTACACGCTTTTTTTCTAAAGTATGAAACTCAGAACTGAGCTATGACAACGCAGCCTGTGCTAAAAAATTCTGTGTAAAGCTGTGTCTCAGCTATGTCTCAGACAAGAAGTTTCATCAGGAAAGGCAACTTTTAAAAATAATTTGAATTGACAATCTAGAGTTCAGCTTTACTTAAAATATCAGTATGAAACTTTACAGTAGTGTTACAGCTGTAACAATGGAACAGGGGTTGCAATGTTCAACAAAAACTTTACCTTTACAATGCACTAGCAAGGAGACAAATTAATCTGATTTGTGAAGCACGCTCTCTTGAGTTCATGATATGCACTGGGCAGAATCTGGTTCTGCTGAGGAAATTAAATACACCTGAGCAAATATGCAGAACTCTTGCCTATTTCGTAAATATATTTAGTATAGAAATACTGGGCCATATTACTGTTGCAGGTTTCCTGCAACTTTCCAGTTTCTGTCTTACTATTACTTCAGATGCCTCAGCACTTTTTATACTGTCCAGAGAAGCATCACTATGACCATACAGACAAATTCATTCACTTACAAAGGCAATTAATACACATTTAGGAGCCAGTACCTTAACACACAAATGTTTCCAATTCACTGAAACACTGCTTTCTAAAGTCACCAAAACAAAACTGGCCTCCACTTTTCAGATACCTCTCACCACATCAGTGTGAGTTTAATCCTGTTCCCATTCAGGTCAATTCAGGGAAAGAAATCTTTGTCTTCAATGGTGGAAACAATTCCTTTACGAACTTCTGCAGTTCTAGCAGATACCTTTTTCCTTGCAGTTCAAATGTCTTTGCCTATCCAAGAGGTCAGATCTTTGTTTTGTTCTACTCAGTGATCGGAATTATACTTACATGGTTTATCTTTGTATCAAAGGTATTTCTGCTGGAGCTGGCTCTGCAAGTGAGGTGCTTCACTATCTGTTTGCAGGCTTCAGTCTTCCCAGAACCACTTTCTCCGCTGTAAAATGACAGGCAAGAAAGACAGGGGGGAATCATTGTTATTTTCACATTTGATATGTTATTCATATTCTTTGCTAGGTCTGTTTGAATGGAGTTAAGATATCTCAAACTTTTACTTCAAATAACAGAAGGTTTATGGAGGACAAATTATAATAAAGAACAGAACAGAGGGGATAGACTGGCTGACTGTCTATGTTCACGAGGGCTGTCAGAGCTGTCAAGCTTTATTGTCTTGTACCACAAGTCACCCCAATCAAATCTAAAGCTTTCAAGCCATTTTGAAGGTATTCATAGCAAAGATTTGATCTCCTCCTTTATCTTCTGTCCAGCTATGCTGCCTAGTTCTCTTTGCAGATGGATAAATAATACTGTGGTAATGATGGGAATCAGAAGGAAAGTGCAGAATACAGCAGGAAGAAGGAAAAAGAAATAGGAAAGGAACAGGAAGGAAAAGAAAAAGATGACTGATTTTACAACCTTCCCAGTTTCTGCAGTGCAATACACTCTGACTTCAGTGATTCTGTTTCACTTAATTTCTTGTTCATGATGTTGAATAAACATTCCAAAGAATGAGAATCATCGAGGCAGAAAATAAACAAAGAAAACACGATAGAAGGCAATATGAACAATGAAGGTGGGAAGAAACAACAGAAAAGTGGAGTAATGGAGGAGGGAAGCAAACTCAGTAGTGCACTTTAAGCATGGAGAAGGAAGGAAGTTAAATAAAAGAGATGGAAAGGATAAAGTTAGTGAAGCCTGATTAAAAAATTAATGTAAGAATGTCTTACTTGAATTATAAGAAGCTGTTTTCTTTATAGATAACTGAAGCAAACAAAATGTAATTTGATGGTCCTCCTTCATTTATCTGCTTGATCAACTTTAAAAGACTGTTTCTACAACAGCCAGTTAGATTTTTCCCAAGTATGATGGCCGTGATGAATGATCAGTCTGTTATCTGTATAGTTTAGTTTCTTAAAATAAGAGGGCAGCAAAACATAGTACCTGTCTGGCCATTGCTTTATCTATTCAAATCTCACTTCAAAGGAGAAATCAGTTAAATAAAGGAAGGACCAGAAGGTCTTCATACTCAGACAGGGATGGAATCTCTGCATCATTTAATCTCCTTCAGCTCTTATGGGACATGCATACAGCCCTGATGAGTATCTTATCTGTTTGCCTGGTAAACTGTAATCTTAGGTGACAAGAGAGATGTCTCGTTACTACATGTGATGTGTCAAATTGCTTTAATTTATATCATCCATGTTTCTATAATGGCTGGAGTCTGAACCTGAACTTCAAACTCCCATAGGCATCAGTAGGCAGTTTGTGGTCCAATACCACTAAAGTTTGCAATCTGGATATATGTTACACAAAGACATCAAATAATAGGTCACAACACCATATTTAAAACAGGTCTTAGAATGAAAGAAATCACGTGAAGCCAAGATCATTCTCACAGCTAATATGAAACTATTATCTCAACAATATTGACAAGGTGCTCCATAACTCCTTACTCAGATCTTCAGCCTCTGATGCTCTGAAAGAATTCGGAAAGTCAGATACTTGATGTCACGCTCTAAAATCTGCATTCATCTCTACCCTCTTAATGCTGACTTCTCTCTCCAAATGCTAACTGTACCATCATGTCTCAGTTCTTAAGAAGTATCATTAGCCTTCTGCCCTTAAAATGGTAGCATCCAAATTCCACGGTCCTTTCCCTGTTACCACTAACAGCAACAGAAAAAAGTGAAAGAGGGCATTAGTCCTGTTACACTCCTTTCCCAGAGACATTTTGTACTCTTGAAAATTACAAATCTTATGCCCGTATTATCCAGAAAGCTTACAGACACAGACAGATATAAATCTATCTTGCACCACCCCTCCTAACGGGTATCCACACTGGATGGTCCACTGGCACCTGTATGTCATGATGATGAAATAATTTTGTCCTCCACAACATACTTAATCCAAAATCACAGCTGCAAACTGCTATCACTGTACCACAGGTTACTACAAGATTAGCAACAGTGACTTTTCGGTTATTTCAGCTGTTGAGGAACTTCTCTGAAGTTCAAACATCTCTAAAGTTTAGAACAGTCACAGTTACACAGATGACACCACTAAGAAGAAGTCTTTATGTATGTTTGAAAATCAGTTCTTAAATAATTAATTGGTTGTAGCAACTCACCTCTTGTCCAACGTATACTACCCTTTACATCCAGCAGATAAATGTTTGTGTCATTCTGAGGGCCTAACAAGACTTGATACTTAACAAGTTGTTGTAGTATTTTATTATTTTGTTTGCTTAGGCCCAGCCTCGTCTGCCACAAATAGCCTCTTAAACAGAAGGCTTTTCCAGGATTAGCAGAGTGGGTTATTTTTCAAAAAATCCTTCTCAAATTGGAGAAAATGGGGGCAGACGGGTAGAAAAGATGCTGAAGTAACATTTGATGCACCTTTGTTATTGAGTATTAGAAAGCAGACATGCAAATTATAATTAAAAATAGAAAAATGCCTTCTTAAGCAAAGGAAACGGAGTTTTTACCCTGAGCTTCCCCACTTAACAATTGATTTGTTCCATTTTTTAAACAAATCTATGTTTTGTTTTCCACTGCAAGCTAACCATGACCCAGACAACACAGAACTTTGCACAAAGTGAACGGTTTCTGCCCCTTCTTTAATATTTCTTCTCAAGATCGCTGCTTCTAAACATTGCAGTGACATAGCTACAAAGATATGTCACTCTCAGCTTAACCGTTAATTTTACCATTAATCACTCAACAATGCTGCATGTTAGTTAGAAATTATATTTCTAAAGTAAACTAAATTGGAAAGCGTATTTCTAAACACTTTTTTGTTATAAATAAATGTCCAAATCCATAACTGCCTGCAGTAGACCACTGCACTTATAATACACTGATTTAAAATTTAAAAATTAAAGACTATTAACTTGAATGGAATGTTTTTGGTGAGGCTAAACTGAGGAAATCAAAAGCTTTCAAGGCACTCCTCAAAAGACAAGGCTTATTCTCTATTCCAGATTATTTGGCTTAAAAATGTGATTTATATCACAACAAAACCATTGGATGTTGTCATTCCTGGCTGCTAACATACCCAAAATCATAACATTTCATTTGATATATTCATTATGATTTTTTGATTCACCAAATTAGCTATCAGCATCCCATAAGCCCTTGACTTGATTGACTAAGGATCATTAGCTTTTAACAAGCCTAGAAACTATTCTTAGGCTTCCTAGACAGCTCCTCACTTATCTTGTCAATGTTTAGTGCCTTTTCACATCCTGAACAGCAGTAGGAAAACAGTCAGAAGGCAGTTAATTATAAGAATTCTACCCACTGGCTATTTAAGAGCATAAAAATAATTTTATTCTGTAATTCCATTAAAAGTTTATACAAAGACAGCTCTTGGTATTAAGCATACATGAGTGATGGTGGCTTGCTATAAACTAAAATTAATTGTGAATAACTGGTAGTAAACTCTTCAATAACTTGGACAAATGCTTTCCTGTTGCAAAACACTCAATTTCAGCGAATGAACACTTGAACAGATGTGAAGTGACTGAAAAAAAAAAAAATCTTGTAACACAGTATAACACCATGGAGGAAAATTCAGAAGACAAGAAAGTCAGTAAAGTGTGAAAAGATAGAGCAGGTGGAAAGACTGATCCACGTCATCCTGAGAGCTTAAATCGACTTTCCCCCCGCCTTTTTCTTAAACAAATCGGTAGCAAAGACTTAGTAGGATGTTCAGCAGAATAGACAGCAGCAGGAAAAGACCAAAGTCACTAAGAAAACTGCAACAGGTAACATTGAAGTGAAATAGTAGTAAATTTTTTATTAAATTTGAAGATGAAGACACAGCTTCACACAGTTTAAATGGGACTTCATGAAAGTTCTGCAAAACAGTGCTTTAAGATTGGGGAAAACTGTACGAGACTGAAGTGCACTTCCAAATCTTCTTTAAAACATGATGTATGTGTTTTTACCATGGAAACAAAGTCTTGACACAGAAGGGTTGACACTGTGTTTGTAGAGGATTCTCTTCCACCAGAAGTATGTAATAATAATGTTATAAAAGGCCACTCTCTCAGTTCTGTATTAAATCTGCATTCTGCAAGTATAAGGTTTTTTATGTAATGTAGAGGTCAAACCAGAAAATTATAAACTTGATTAATTTATAAATATGGGGTTAATAGGTATTTTTACAAGAAATATTCCTAATTACATGCATATTATAAAGAATGTAGCAATGCCAGGAGTGTAAATGGAGTTTTGAGTAGTTCACCTAACACATTATTGGGCACTATCTGCTCATTTGTCATTGCAGAGGATGCCCCAGTGTTCCACTCCCTGTTCTACCTGCTACAGCCTCTGCAAAACAAATCAGCTGTTTGCAATCCTACAATTATTATTATTTTCCCATTCATAATATTTTATGTAATGGGTGACTCACCTTACAAGATTAAAAAAAAAAAGGTGGGTTTTTTTGGTTTTTTTCCTCTTTTTTCCTTTTTCTTTTTTTTTTTTTTGCGTTGTCTGCTGTGTCACTTGGGAAGAGCCAGGCGGGTTTTTTTGGTTTTTTTCCTTTTTTTTCCTTTTTTTTTTTTTTTTTTTTTGCGTTGTCTGCTGTGTCACTTGGGAAGAGCCAGGCAACCTGCACGAAGCAAAGGGAGCAGACAAAGCAGAGAGCTGACGTATCAGCGAGGTCCAAGCAAAGCAAGGTTGGCAATGTTAGATTCCCCCTTTCACTGAATCGTGCAACAGAGGACAGAGGAATTTTGCCACTAATTCCTCAATGCTCTATATCTTTTCATTTAAGTTGCAAAACAATGGATTTCCTTAGATTTAAGAATAAATATGGAAAAGATACTTTTAATGCGTCATTTTCCCTGCAAAAGACTGGTCTCATCCTAAGTTAAGTCTACAATATACATGGGGACAGAAGTTTTATTCCAGATCTGTAAGAAAATACCTTGGAGATGGGCATTTGCTGTTTGTGAATTGGTGTCTTCAGGTTTTTTGGGCAACTCTGGAAAGCAGCCCATATAGGAAAATTAAAGATTTGCTAAATCTGTTTCCCAGGTGAACACCTTACAACAGAATCTCATTTTTAGGGAAGAACATTTTACATTTAATTGATCATTTTGTTCATTTCCATTTTGAATTTTTTCTTATATTTTAAGGTTGAAAATTTTTCTTTGACTTGCTCTTGGGTCTTAAAGCTTGCCTTCTACTAAGAAATCTCAAGGCTATTGGATGCACACCAACTTCTGTATGCTACAGATAGATGGGAACACTTCCATTCTTACAGAGTCTTAAGGTACAGAAAAGTTAAATATCAGGTGATGGCATAAGCCCATGCTGTTTCTGGAAATAGCAGGTAGCATGGCACTCTGAGAACAGCCATACTCACAACAGAAGTACTAACTTACTAGCTTGATTTTTGTGCTCCAGGGGAAGCCACAGCAAATCTGCAGCTACAAACCGTTTCCCCTGTGATCACAGGAGCATTCACTGCCAAATCTCTGTTGTCTATTCCCACAGAAAAGGGTGGAGTCTCTGCTTTCATGTATTTAATTGCTATAATTATCACAATCATTTGTGTCGTGTCCAACCATGTCTGGCTAAAGATACAACACAGAAATGATCTGGCCCTGAAGAGCTTTTACTCTAAACGCATTGTGAGAAAGAAGCAGCTAAAGAAAACCAGTAAAATAAACACACACCAAAAAAAAAATCAGATGGAAGTTGTATGAGAGAAGAAGAACATTACAACAGCTATGAAGAGCATCATATGATAAGCACAACTGCTCATGGATGAATATTTAATTTATAAAATTTCTAATCTCACTGATATAAATTAGCAGTGAATTAGAAAGTTTGTTGTAAGTGGCCTGAGCAAAGAAATGTCAAATTTCTGGATCCCAGCCAGGCTTAAGCATGAAATAAACAGTGCTTTAAGACTCTGCCCTGCCAGAAACTATGAACTTCTCCTGAGCATACACACGGGCTGAATATTGAAGTAGCACTTTAAGATCCAAAAGTAGAGTCTGGTAGTTTAGCAATCCTTTCAAGACCATAGCTTTGGACTTAGGGAGCTAAATTCCAATTCAGACAGCTTCAGATGCCTTCATCTTTTCATTATCACCCCTTGGGAAAATGTGGGAGGGAAAAATGACTAGACTAAGAAAAACAATATCATTAAGAGTTAGTTACACTGCATGCAGAATTCATTAGCAACAGTAAGTGTCCAATAAAAGAGTAATTCATGAATCGTTGATAATGGCCACTAAACTCATGGGAAGTTATCTTCTTGAAATTAATATTTGGCAGAACTGAAAAAACATTGCTAATAGAAAATAAATTTTATCTCCACAAAATAAACAAGATACAAAGCTTGATGAAGATGACAGGATTAACATGAATACAGGTACATCTTCTGGTATTTGTTCCAGTCCTTTCGAAAAGGCAGTGGGTAACTCAACGTACTGAAAATAGAACAAGAGTCTTCTGTAAAGAAATTACTGTTTATAACAAACCCAAACTTTTCAGGAAGAATTTAGATGAGAGTTATATATACTGCCATCACTTGGTTCTTCTCTGGCAGTTAATATTTAAACTAGGTATGTTTTGAGAATTGCACATGAGAAGTAAAATACTGGTATGGTGCTAATTTTCACTGCTCCATATCAAATCTTAACACGCATATCAAAAGAATAACCTCTTCTCGTGGAAAATCTTTACAATAAAACTAAAGCATAATTATGTTTACAAATTATACTAACAAATTACTTATTCTATAAAGTATTATTCTCATTAAAAGTAAAGTAGGCCTCAAAATAAATATAAATTTGAGGGTTTTATTCTAAAATTGCATCATGTTTCACTTGCTAATGATGACAACAGAATGCAAAAAGTACTTAAGAGTGCAATTCCAAGAGTTCTTGTATGCCAAAATGGCATATATTTTGGATATCAAGGGAAGCTAATCTTGAGATTAGTGCATATCCCCAGGGATAAACTACTTTCACTGAATTTACTATTTAAAAAAAACAAATAAAAATTAACAGCCACATTTAGTGTGGCTATTTTCTTATGTGGCATATCGATACCACTACCAAAAGCAGCAGGTCCTGCCAGTTCTGCTCTGGCCACTCACTTCACTTTCAGGGGAATTTGACTTTGGAACAGATTCAGGTTAAAATAACTTCTGAACATCACCACCACCACCCCATGTATAATTCTGACCTGGGAGTATTTCTCCCGCCCAGTTCACCATGCCACCACCTGAACGTTTGTGTTGACACTCAGAATAGTGTGGAAATGAGGAAATGAGCAGCCAAAGGTAGAAGGGCAGAAGCACTTCTAGCCAGCTTATGCCAATGTAACATTCTTACAGATCTATGAGTCCTTTTCATTTGTTCATCCTTTCTCTTTCCTTCTGAGCCCTTATACGAAATAGCCTTTCTAGCTGTGGAGAGCTTTTCTGAGCTCCCCCATCTTCTTTCAGCCTTGATTCCACGTTAGAGGGAAGCACAGTTTTTTGCTTTTAAAATTTGTTGCTAGACTTACTTATCACACTACACATGCATGCATAGAAATGTATCCACAACTCAGCTTTATAAGTGGAGGTATTTTTAAATTACAGACCGTAAGCCAAATGTACAGAACTTCTTACTCAGGAATTTTTCATAGGAGAGGTTAGAGAAAACAAAGTAAAACATAAGAGCTTGGTGTATTTCAGAACTGCAGAATTGGTTCTGACAGGAAATTAAACTGAGATCTTGGAAACTTCTCCACAAATCACTCTTCAAGTGAAAAATCACAGGAAAACTGACTGGGTGCTATACTGCATGTCCTCAGGACCAGAGAGTAAACCCTGCTCCATGCTGTTCATTAGCATAGATGTAACCAATCCCTCACAGTGCTGGAAGAATCTTCTCTTGCTGATAGCTAATGTTGTTTTACAGCTGAAACAGCAAGAAAGCAGAAATCTATTTTGACCACACACGAAAGTTCATGCACACATGTATGATCACATGACAGCAATGGTGTATATGAATAACCTGAGTTACATCATGGATACATTTAAGATTATTATTGTCAGAAAACCAATGGAAATTTCCTGTATCATCTTTACTTTCCAGACAGTATTATTCTACCAATGCACTATATAATGAGAATATCCCATTTTTAATACCTCTTTATGAACTTCTGAAAGATCTTAATTCCCTTCTCTTTTCTCACTTAGTTCTATCAGAAGAAAGGTATTTACAAAAAACTGTTTCTACTTGTTTCTGTTAAGTTGCAGCTATACTTATCTCCTATTCCAAATTACCAAATGCTTTTCTTTCCGCTTCTATTTTTGCAAGTGACTTTTCATCTAATTAATTACACATACAGAACACTTTAGGACAGCATATCCTATGGGTTGTCCTTATGTGATACACAAATGTCTTGCCAAGTGCTGCTGCTATCAACAGAGCACTCTCTTGACACATTCTCCATCAAGTCACTGATTGATTTCTAATAAGCTACAGTGGGCTCGGCAGGGATCAAGACAGTGGGGATTAACACATGCCTTGACATCCTGGTATGAAATCATCACTAGCAACTAATCCCTAATACCAAAGCCATTTATTGTCAAGTACAATATTCTTTGTGTACCAGTATACACTACTTGGCCATGAGCTATTTTCTTGAAGTGTTAGTAAATATTATCCTCTGCTTCTTCTCTGCCTACACTTATAGGCAGCTTCACAAAGATATTAATCACTTAGCAGTGTCCCAAGTTACTACTTTGAAGAAAATGCTGAAAACAGAGCCTTAGGATATTTCTTTTTTTAATCAAAATTATTGTGCCTAAACAAGACTTAATATATATGAGAATACGAACATACAGTAATGGCTTCCTAATAGTGCTTGTACTTCCACTTAAATGTCACTGCTCACTGCATAAATAACTATTCCATGCTTTCAGAAAAAAAAAATTACAATATTCAGACACATTTGAAGACTTTTATAAAGAATTTTGAATACTCACAGGATAGACAGAATCCAATATAAAGGGATACATACGATTGTATTTATGTGTTCATTTTAACTCTTGTAACTTTAAAACAGCATTATTAGCTGCTTTTGAGTATTGTATCTTCTGTATTTCATAGTATTCAATTTTCTTATAGATAAGAGTTAGTTCAAGAGCAATTACAAGATTTATCAAATGGATCAGCCTTTATTCCTGATCAAATGAAAATCAACCTTTCCCCCCATCCCCACTCTCTCCCATAAAGCTCTGCAAACCCTTGCCAATATTTCAGCCAACAGCAATTATCAAGGTCACAAGATTGACCAAGAAATTTCTTTGAGCAACTACTCCAAATTCACCATACTTGACACTTTCAGCTAGAGTGAAGTAAGAAAAGGGATAAACAGATTTAGGGGTTAAAAGTTCTACATGAACTCAAAGTTTCACCATTACTGGCATATTTAGATAAACTCTGTTTCACTGGAGACTTCTAATACATCTATTTACAATCTTGAAGTTATTTGTCATTGAACAACAGTGTGAATAAAGGGGCTGGTTAAAGCACACTTTGAAGTTGGAGAGCTAAATAACAAGCTCGTGGCCACAAAACACGTGAGACAGAGTGGAAGCTCCAACACAGAGGTGCCCTAACACAGAGATTTGTAATTCATTCAAGGACTTCCCACATTCACTGTTGTTAGATTCTACTTTTAATACTGATCCATGTAATACCAGCAAACTCACAGAGCAGTCTTGAATTCTTTACCGTTAACTCTTTGTTCCTAATTAGCAGCAACTAGATGGAGTGGCAATTCCCCAAGAGTATTTATGAGCTTGAGATGTAATTAAACCTTTTTCAGTTCCATTTTGCTCTAATGTATGATACAGAGAGCAGTACACAGTAAGAAGTCAGCTGGAGAAAAAAAACTAAAATGAAAATCTCAACTGCTGAGTCCTGGGGGAAACAGCTGAAAGGCAGGAGTTACAAATTAGTTAATAGAATGATAAATTTTCACCTGAGGATAAAGCACTGGGGACGTTGCTCCTGGAACAGCATGTGGTAAGCTCTTTCAGCACAGGAAAATATATGTGGGGGAAGTGAGGAACACAATTTTCCGGAGTTACTTAAATAAAGCTGAGTGACCTGAAAAATTGTAAGAGATTAACATGATCAATACATTTCAAACTAATTATGTTTCACCCCCCTAGTCCTGGGTCTTTTCTAAAGCTCTCTAAGCATTATGTACAGAATCTCTGTACGTATATAAGTGGTAACATTACAGTATCTATGAAGATTTTAATTAAACAGAGCTGTAAGCATAGACGATCTAATTAAGATACAGAATTAAACATAACTTGGAGCCAACAATACTGGTTTGTGCAATGAGTAAAACAAAACCTAGTATGTTACTTTTTTATACCTCACATTTATAGTTCTTCAGTGTCTTGACTTAAAAATCTTCCACAATGAAATATGACAAGTTAAAATTGAAATCAAAGGCTTAAGTTATAATCTAATTCATTTATTATATGACAGAACAATCTCACACAAACGCTCTCTCTGCATAGAGAGTAGAATAACTTCTGGGATATACATAGCTGGCAAGATGCACTATCCTTAAAGCTTAAGTATGAGTAGAACCAGTTATCTGCTACTGAAACCTCAATTTTTTCTGAGGATATCCTAATGTTCTTTCAGCTAATATCAAGCAGATTTTAGAAAAAAATAGATAGTCTGCTAACATCTACAATTTTGTTCTTTCAGAACAAATAAATATCTAAATAAAATTCTGTATTTTCTTTATTATAAGAGTGTGAGCAGAAACGCCATACCATTTTACAAATATCCTTAAATATACAATTCTACCTACTTTCTTATATAGCCTCTATCGGACCTTCTTACAGGTTTAGAAAATTAACACAAGCTTTAGAGAAACCCATGGCAGCTGGGGGCAACCGGAACACTACGAAGCATTTAGAACAATACTGGATGCTATCACTTTAACAGCCAAGTCCCTTCCTTTCCATCACGTCCTGTTTCTCCAGCTATTCACCCTAAGAGCCTTTCTCAGTGTCATTTTATATTTGCTCCTTTCTCCAAACTATTCAAGTGCTTATCAGCCCTTCCTTTCCCATGCCTGTCTTATGTATTTAGATATTAAACTGTTGAATCTTGAGGCATCTATAATGGTGTGGCTGAATGAATCCTCCACAACAGAGCCCTACTCTCATTTAGGCCTTTCGAGCTACCAGGCTAAACAAGATTAAATCCACCTTGATTCTCAAGGAATCATTTCAGCATGCCACAAAGCAGAAAGAAAAACCTTCTCACACTTATGCTCATTGCATAACATTGCAAGTGCTTTGCAGGTTTACATGTTTTTCTAACCCAAGAACTTAATGAATGTATTTGCCCTAATTAGATACAAGTAAATTCTGCACAAATGTCACAAAGTAGGGTCACCGTAGCAGTTCTACAAACAGGCACTATGATACCTTCAAAGTAGCATCTGCATGTTCCTGGTAGTATTGTGCTACTGGAATGTATACTGTAGCAGCACAGCCTATTTCTGTTAAAAAATGCATTAATGTTATAATCTAGCAATTGCATTGAAGTGCACATGACGTGATATATATCAGTGTCCATAAATGTATGACTGTGTCATCTCAGAGTGAATAATTGCTTATAAAAAGATTTAATTTAGTAGCATTCTATTGAAACTAAGTGTTGGTAGTTAGTGTTTTATAAAAGATGGGAAGAAAACTTGAAGTGTTGCTCTTATAGAAAAATGAACACAATAATCTTTTCATTGCTTCATCCTGGTTTAAAAAATAGTACTGTGCCCAATGCATCTTTGCAATCTCTTTTTGACAGCCAACAAACCACATACCCAAACCAAAAATGCTAACTAATGAGCCACATCATATAGCATGTCAGTGTCTACTGAGGAACTGACATCATCAGTTTATATTACTTTAATATACAGACCATCCTACACTTACAGAATTCAATATAATACCAGCTAAGCTGCTGCAGTATATGTCAGCATTTCAAAAACACAGGAAATAAAACTAAAATCACGGTTTTTCTGATCATCTGGGAAATACCAGCCTACTGTTCATTACCATGCAGATAATAATGATGGAGTAAAAGCAATATTCATCCAAACTGACCCAAATAATTACAGGACAAAAAGCATCTCTCGTGCTAAATTTGCTCAAATAGATCTGTCACAGAGAGGTCAAGGGAAGATGCAGCAAACATTCAGGAAGCATTTTAATATGTAAGCCTATCACCTAAAATCTTTTTCTTTACAGTTCTCTCTTGGTGTACAAAATCATCTATCAAATGTAAAATACAGAATGACAGGAAAAAATACCATCAACTAAAACCTTGGGGATGGTGGATGATTTCCATTTCTAGAAACTAAATTTAGACTCCCGACTTGGAATCTACTGCTCCTGAATGTCACAGCATTTCTTTCTCCCGAATTTACTACTGATTCACACAAAGCCACATGACACAACCACACACTACAATTTGCTTACCAGATTTTGAACCCTTTACGATTCTTGTAACTAAGTAAACATCTTTGAACACTCCCTATCACAACAGTGAGCCTGATCTCTGTGCAGTAATGTGATCTCAGTGCATTGATGAGAAAATAACAGGGAGAGGGGAAAATAAATTAGCAGTTAAGCTAATGTCTCTAAGATGGCTAAGTGAGGAGGAAGGAGAGATCAAATAATTTGAATTTATGTTACTCTCACTGGTCTGGAAAGTTCACTTAATTTGGTATCAGTGTCTAGGTACTGAAACAATAAGCCCCTAGTCAATAACTAGTCTGTCTCACTAGTAAAGGATTAGAAAGATAAGATTCAACAGGGAAACATCCAAAGTGGCCTTGTGCATATGGCGGTGCACCCATGGACTCAAGTCCCCTTCGTTTGCCTGTTTCCCACCCAAGCCACCTCCATACGACTGCCCTAGCATATCGCTAAGCTCAGGCTGAGCCCTTTGCACTCATTGCCTGAAGAGTGCCTGAACCAAGTGGCCTGGTGAAGAGCACTGACAGCCACTTTCAGCCTTCCTTGGACACTACTCCAGGTTGTTGTCTCTGTAATCCCGTTTTGGGCAAGGGGAGTGTAAACTCAAACAGCCACTGCATGAGGTACGCACCTATTTTGGCAGCTTTGGCTGTGGCAGAAACCTGATGTTGTGCATCAGGAAGTATTTTCAATCAAAAGTGCTACTGCTCATAGAAAACATTAACAAGATGGCTGTTTTACAAATCAGACACAGTGAAAACAGCAGTATCTTGGAAGAAATTAAAAAAGTGCTAAAATATTAAAAAATAAGATGCTCTTAACATTAAAAAAAGCGGCATATATGTTAATTAATTGTTAATTAATTTAGGGGTTTGGCCTGTCAAATGAACTACATGAATCCACCAAAAAAGATCCACACGGTAACACTTCAAAGAGAGAATGCTTACCATGGTAGAATAAATGGGAAGTTCTTTAAATGGGTTAACAAGCAACAGTATATCACCAATGTAGGTCTGAAAAAAGAAGATATAATTGCTTTATTAAGTAATAAATTAAATCTTTAAGGAGGCTAATGGTTTTCTTCCAGAAAGGACTTTTGGCAAACCCTCTTAAATCTAGCTATCAACGTATTAAACACACTTGGCAAATTGAGAGCCTTTAACTGCATAACTTAAAATTGCGATCTAAATTTACAATTCAGACAGCATTAATTATTCTTCTCGTAATAAAACTGAGTTCTTCATAATGGAAAATTATGGGTAGAAAAATTACACTGCATATACAGATTGCATAGATTATTTGAAAATTAATTTGTAATTTACCGTTTGTTAAACTATGAAAAAGTGACGTGCGTACCACATAAACAAGTTTCTCAAGCAATTTTTTATGGGATGGATAACATAATTTAAAAATGCTGTATTGATCACCCAGAACTGATACATTGAACTGATATTTCAATGCATTGTTTGGGGGATAAGACAGAGCGATTGATATATGTTTTTATGCATGTATATGTGTATATAAACATATATACAAGCATATAGGGGAAAAAAAAGCAAAAAATTAAAAATAGCAAACTAGCTCCTGATTGCAAAGGTGCCAATATTTTATTATTTCGTATTTAAACACTCATATGTGAAAGATGTACTTAATTATAAGATTGTAGATCACCCTTGCTGCTGTACTTCCCACTCCACATAAATAGCTGCTGCTGTATTATGCTCTTAGAATGCAAAAAAGCCAGACTTCCATCTCTGAGGAGATCAGACAGCAAACCATCATGTGAACAGTCCTCATCATGCTGTCTTTTTCAAAATTAAGTATTTTGATTTTGCCTTTCATAGTAAATGTACTATTTTTCTTCTGAATTGCAGTAATTTGTTTCTTATCTCTCACCCATCCCAACCTCATTGTTGGGTTTTCCCTCAGAATGGAACTTTATTAAGCTTCATTAAACATGAAACAGGAAGTGTTCAATTCTAAGGGGAATTTTGGTTTGGAATTGGAGTCCCAGGACTTTTCCTTCTGAGTCTAGGAACCAAATAACCCAAAGATACAAGGGTTTTCATCACTGATGCTGACACTCTACAAAAGCACAATGGCTGCCACTGAGCAGAAGAGTAATGATCGCTGCCTATAAATTTCCATGAATCTAAGGAGGATGCCAGAGCAGGGTATGAGATCTTCTTCAGTGAAACCTTCAGTATCTCCAAATAAAAGAAGACTTCCTTATTATAAATACTAAGTATCTGTGGATCCTCCTAAATTCAGTTAAAATTATCAGTGTTTGGCATCTTTGAAAGTAAGATAAAGCAACAGAAACACTCATAATAAAATAGGATTTGTTCCACGATTCTAAAAACCAGAATTTTTATTATTATTGAATGCCATAACACCTAGAATTGAAGTTCCCATCATTTTAACGATATTCACCATAACATGCCAATTCCCTCTGTTGCTTTAGTCTAAACAGTGGAATCAACATACACAGCTTTTATGTTTCACATCAACACGTCACTCAGCTGTTCAGTAAGTTAGAAATAAGTTAAGCATAAGATATCAACAGGGATATAAAAATTTTCAAGTGCAGATTTTTCTCCAGAAGAAACATAACCAGATGCCTCCAGAGTTTATTACAGCATAACCAGGAAAACATACTCTGCAAAAATCTTGCTATGATTATTTCATTTGGTTAGATGATTAGTATTACAATATAGAAAATTATTTCTGTAATACAGGAAGAGGTAGTGATTAATCAAATCTCCCATGCTGAATTCTAAGCTTTTTAAATCTGAATGTCTTCTAAATTTCCAGTAATCATGTGCTTTATTAAAATTAACATCATGTTAAAGATGGAAGGATCTTTTGGCGGTTTGAGAAGGAAGACTCAGTTTTTACCAATACGCTTCCTCTGTGACATAAACACACATAAATTGTATTCAATCCTATCTATCTGAGGTGTTATTCCATTTTTTATTTCTGCTGTTCCTATGTAGACTTGAGAAAATGCAGGGCTTACACAGACATATTTCCTGATACACTAGTCATGAGTCCAGGGCAGGACTGTCCAGTAGTTATGATAGTAATCTTATTTTTCCTATTCTATCACTTGTTCTTTTTTGAAAGCTTACTGTTGACAGGTGAATAGCAACTCACATATATCTGATTATTATTGAATCGCTTCTGAATTTCATAAAGCAGGCTGCTGTCTGTTAGCTCGCTCAGAGAAGCCAGGTCATCATTTGGAGCTGGAGGAATTAGCTTGATCTAGAAAACACAAATTAGAGAAGTAAAGTAACTTTGCAACCAATCATTCTGTTCTGTAATGTACTAACCTAAAGCGTAAAACACAGATCACTAGAATTTATGGAAAAAAATGTATTAGGAAACCGAAAAGTTTTCAGTCCTCCCAAACAATTACTCATCATTAATCTCACACAAGAGAACATAAAAGATTATTATCAATATTTAGCTGTATTTAACAAAGCTCTCATACTACTCTTCATCATACGGGATTTAAAATTCTACTATAATTTTTCATGCAGAATAGAAGGAAGTTAATAAGAAGTTGGAATCACATTGTCAAGGAGACCAGAAGAGATTCAGAAGCAGCTACTTTATCCAAAGCTCGTGAATTTTTGAGATTTAGGAGGAACAATATAAGCTCTTGAAGGAAAAGTAAATGCTAAGGAATTTTTTTTGTTTGTTCCCAAAAGACAGAATAGGAGACAGAAGAAAAAAGAATCAGTGATAATGGAAATTTTATTAAAGACAAAATAAACATTGATAAATTAAGCTGTGTGCTTATAAATTATGATCTACACGTAAAATGTAGGTTGATTCCTTTTTTATGTCAGCCTGAAGAAAAACACCTTTTCATGTCGGCAGATTACCTAGAAACAGAAAATCCTCATGTAAACGATGGTAGAATTATTTCAATTGTTTGTTCAGAGTTTACTAAAATACACTCTCAGTATGGATGGACAATGAGGATGAAACTTCTATTGTTCTCCTTATGATGAAGGCTCAGGAGAAAAGCAGACACTGCCCTTTCTTAAAGAGCAACTCAGCATCCTCAGCCTTTAACAGTGACATGTGACAGGAAGTCAGTGACAGAAGCAGTGAGCAGACTGGAAGATTTTGGAGGGAACACAGACTGTGCTTCTGGCAAGGAGAAGACCCCAAAGACTATGGATACTGGTGTTTAATACTGGGGATCTGATTCCAAAATTCTATTGCTTTCACAGTTTCAAGGTCTGGTTCAGAAATCACGAGACTGTGGGTTCTCTTCCTGCATTTGTCAGAGCTGCACTATGTAATATTGCTGAAGAATTTAATCTTAATGAAGTAAGATTAACAATCTCTCTTCATTTCAACGTTTCAAGATTCTTGAAACATACACACAAACACTCAAGCACATGCAATTTTTAGGTGACAATGAGAAAACAGTGGAATGTCTGTAGTCATGAGCAAGCAGGATGACTTAGATATGATTTTTTTTTTTCTAAATCATAGATCTTCGACCCTTATCAATATCTTTCTTCTAAAAGCAGGAGTATTGATTACCAGTATCAAAATAGTCAATGAACAGTCTTAAAACAGATGGCATTTCTTATTCTTCTATTTTGGCAAGAAGAAACAAACGATGTACACCAGACATTACAACCACAGAACCATCAGCCCTTATGACACAAAACAAAATCCTGTTGGTTTTTTGTGCTTAAATATTTCACCAGCTTTACTCATATCCATATGCTGGCATGGTACAAATGAAGTTACAAAACCTTGAAATTTTCTCGAGTCTACAAATAGAGAAATACAAGTACAATTGTGGAATATCAACTTCACACTTCATTTTACGCTAAATTTTTTTGTGGGTTCAAGGTGTTTGTCAAGAGATGACTCCTCTCACACCAGCAGAAATCAAAACCCAAGAGACACTTCTTTTTATCTGTACTTATCGCATGTTTGACTTATGCCACGTCACTACAAACATTTTTTCTTAGCTCCCAAGCTTTCTTATGGCCTTAACCATCCTAATATTATGTAGTTGCTTACAATGCAAACCAACTGCCAAGTACTATACTTGATTTTCAGTCACTTGCCCTACCCAGGCTATTCATCTTCTTCTCAGTCCAGTACTGAATAATGAGACACAAGCTGATTCACTAAATAAACTGCAAAACAGAGCAAAATTAATAAGAAATATTATATAGCATGTAACAAATCAGATTAAGTTGGTGAAAGGTCTAGAGAACAAGTCCTGTGAGAAGTGGTTGAGAGAACTGGGATTGTTTAGCCTGGAGAAAAGGAGGCTCAGGGGAGAACTTATCACTCTCTACAACTACCTGAAAGGAGGTTGTAGTGAGGTGGCTGTCGGTCTTTTCTCCCAAGCAACAAGCAATAGGATGAGAGGAAATGAGCTCAAGTTGTGTCAAGGGTGGGCTTAGTTGGGATATTGGGAAAAATTTCTTTACTGCAAGGGTTGTCAAACTTTGGAACAGGCTGCACAGAAAGTGGTGGAGTCACCATATATGGAAGCGTTTAAAAGATGTGTAGATATAGCGCTTAGGGACACAGCTTAGTGGGGGATTTTGTAGTGCTGGGTTAATGGTTGGATACGATGATCTTTAAGGTCTTTTCCAACCTAAATGATTTTATGATTCTATGTTTACACCCATAGCTCCTCACAGAGGAGAGGTATATGTAAGCAGGACTGGCAAGGTCCCAGGTTCATTTAAGTCTCAGAGCCCTGCAGAACCTTTTATCTATAGAAGGCATGCTTCTACTCTTTTCTCTACTTTAAGCGATATAGCTATTGTTACATTTTGTTTCTTGTAACAGCTCTATCCTGGAGATTGCTACAATACTATTTGGGACTTCCTTCATTTTGTGATGTACAAGAAGGCAGTAGTGCCCAATCACAGTGTCCTCATCTCATTCAATCATTTTTTTCAAAAGAGATGTAGTCTAAAATAATGGAGTCTATCAAAATGTTACTGTGGCTATTCTCCTTTTTCCTTTCTATTTAAAACATTTTCTTCTTAAAGTACCCGCATTTTCAGAACATGAGTTTTGAACAAGACAAGCATACACAGGTTGTCTGCCACATCTGTCTGTGTGTTTCCATCTACATGTCCTAGAGGTTTATTATTCACCCTGTTAAAGTGAATGCAGATTTTTCTGTCACACACAAGACTTTTTGTTTGTAATCATGGCAATCGGATGTAAGGCTGGGTAGAAAACAGGAATTTCACTTGGCAAAGAAAAAGTAAATTACTTTTTGGTGTTTGGTTTTGATGACGCCCATTGGAATAGAACAAAATTAATAAAAGACTTCCAAGAGCTTTTTTAAGAGTCTTGCAGAGGGAAAGCAGATGAAAGATGGAAGTCCGTGGCCTCCCTCTTCTATTAGTGTGCTCACCTGGCTTGCAGGAACAAATTTGGCATAGGTCTTAGCTGTACTCCCTTGCATGCTATCAAAACTCAGAACATCCGTGCCAAAGAATGACCTTCTCTTAATCTACCGCTATAAATATTAAACTTACACTAAGCTAGAGATGAATGTCTTACTTTGTAACTGAAAGAAGGGTTCGGATTCCAACACTGCTCTGGGATTCTCCATATTTTCTGAACTGTTAGCACACTTCCTTGTATGTTCTTAGCTCATATCAGCTAGCATTCATGCAGATGATACCTGAATATCATACAGATCATGTGTCAATGGTCATTTCTCATAGACTATTCGGGTATGGCCCCATCTTCTGAGGGATAAAAGAGTTTAGTTTCATGGTTGTGCACTGACCAATCCTGCACAGCTGTAGAAAACAGGCTACGGGGTTTTTTTATTTCATAATCTAAGTATAGCCAAAGATACTGATTCTATAGAAAGGTAGTTAGAAATGTGAAATGCTCAGTTAACCTCCAAGTAAGGGAATCAAAATATTTTTCCATCCACTGTTTTTTTCCTATGAAGTTTAGGATTTGGTGATTGGGCATTTTCTAACAGACTATTTGCATGAAAATTCACAGCTCAATAAGCAAATAAATCACGTAGAAATAAGAAACTCTAAATGCCTTAAACTCACAACCAGTTTAACTTTGTAGTAAACATTATTTACATTATTAATAACTTATTTGTGGTATCTTCAAGTTCTGTTCTTCTCATCTTCTTTTCTGAGGATAGAGATTAGTTCTCCCTATTTTTTCACCTCGATGTGTTTATTTGGCTATCACACTGACTGTGATCATATTTTATGAGACATAAAAGACAAATAGCCATACATACAGCTTAAGTTCCAATATAACTATGCCTCTGGAAGTTATTAGGTTTTGAGATTTTTGTAATGCTAATGATGAAGATTCTTATTTACTTATATAAATTTAAACATACATTTAACAGCATTCACAATCTACTCACATAATAATCTCTAAAGACTTTTTTTTTTTAACTTACTGGTGTCACTGAACTAAGTATGCATTCTAGCTCTTACATGTAATGATATACACAATTGTCCCCTGTGTATGTGGTAAGCGATACTAGAACAATCAAAAGGGCATCAGGGGATAATCTACCAGACAGTTCATATGGCCAACAATATATAAATAAGAATTAAAAGACAACAACTTTTTTTTTTTTTAAAAAAAGGACCCATTTAAGAAAAAGAAAGAATTTAATCTATATTTGTTTGTGGCATGAAACACATAATTAAATTCCAAGCCAGTAATTTCAATCTGCTATCAAAATATATCCTTCCCAGCTGAGAGGAAGAAAAATTGCCAGCTATGATAAAATTCTGGAAATTATTTGTACTGCTTTCTTTGTTTGGCAGCACAGACCTTGACAGTACAGATGATCAAAGAACATATTTTACCTAGGAAAAAAAAGCAAAAGCTAATACAAGCCAAGAGAGACACAAAATGCTTTATCAATGTAGTCATTTTTTCCCCATCTCCTATGCTTCATGTAATAAAAATCTTGCTTCATGAGAAATAACATTTTGTTAAGGCTCTTCTTCATCTTTTTTACAATTAAAAAAACCTGAGGCTACACATAAATTTGAGTTGTTAGTTTTCTCAAAGCCAAACAAGTTATGAGCTTTCTCTGTTAAAAATGGATGCTTCAGATGTAATAAGATGCATTTTTTTCTCTCTGATCCCCCAATAAATGCCTAATCTGCATGCCATATTGTCTAAGTATGGATGATACTTCTGACACAAATCTATTTCAATAATATATGAACATAAAATCCAAGCAGTATCCTATTGAAAAATTAAACAGAACATTATTATTTTGAGCATAGTTTGGAATACAACTGTAAAAGTAAAGGATAGAGAGAGACCAGAATTAGGCATAACCAAGAGGCAAGGATAGTGGGAAGGGGCTGTTCAAAGCTTTCCTCTGGCACCAGCACTAAATAAAAATTTTACTTTCCAAGTTGTGAAATAAAAAAGTAATAATAACATCTGTTACTTGGAAATATCATCTCTGAAAACTAAGATCTACATACTACATAAACCAATACAGATACGATATACAAATACCCACAGTTCATAATGCATGGCAAGTAGTATAAAATACAGTCCCTGTACTGCCAGTGTAACAGTTATGTCACTTCAAAAGAGAAAAAAGCTTTTATTTTTATTTGGCAAAATATGGGAATTCCTTAGTTTACTAAAATGAAACTATTTCCTGAACGAATTAAACCATTTCCTGAACTGATTAAACTGTTTTGCTCTCTTTTGTCCATAAGAGCTAAAGCTCATTAAGCCCTTGCCAACTGCACAATTCTGCTCATCTATGACTTTTTTTTTTAAAAGCAACCGGTCACTTAAAAGCACTGTCCTGGTTTAATCTAACACACACCGGTTTGACTGGCACACCGGTTCACACCAGTTCGGGTGTTCCTCCCCTGCACCCTGTCGGTTGCGGAGCTCCCTGGCGGGTCGGTGCCTCTTTCAGGAGCTGCGTGTTAGAGAGGCGCCTCGGCCCCTGCCGGCCTGCCCCGGGACAGGCCGCTATGGCCCCGCGCTCCCGCCTCTGCCGGTGGCAGCCATTTTGCCTGCCCTGGGGGCCGTGAGGACCTCTCTGCGGGGACAGTAGGATCCAGCTGGCTGTTGCCATCGGCTGCTCTACAAGAACTCTGGGGTGAAGGGTACCTCCTGTTGCTGCTGCCTGCCACAAACTGCGCCTGTTGCTTTGCCCCGGGGGCGTATCACGCTGTGACAGCCTGCCATGACTGTTAGCTCCACCCGGCTGCTGCTGCTACCTGGCCGGGCAGGAGCCGCCCCGGCTTCGGTCCCTGGCAGCTACGGGCCTCGTAGGTTGCCCGTGGTTTAACCCTCACCACGCCAGATCCCACAACCTCGTATATATTTGTTAATCTCTTGTTGTTGTTTGTTTGTATAGTATCATTTTTGTTGTTACTAAATAATTTCAGTTTCCAAAACTCAGCTGAGGCCTCACCCACTTCTTATCTTTCCCCTCTCTCTCTCTCCTAACCCTTTCCTCCTGAAGCGGAGAAGGGGCTGACTGGAAAGAGAATTTGTCCCATGGTTTGGCCCTGCCTCAGCCAAACTGGTGACAAGCACACTGAAATAGCATGGTTTCTAACCTATCCATCCCCTCTTAATGCTGATTTCCCAGATAGGACTGTTCTTGTTTATTCTTTTCCAAGAGAGCATCACTAGCTCAGCGAGGTTTGTAGTTTTTACTGCTTCTAAAAGACCAGAAGATACACATTCCTTCTAGCTTGTTTAGAGCAGAATTTCACAGAGTGCTTTCTGCAGAAATTTCTCAGCTAATGGAGCTAAAAGAGATTTGCCTTCAAATCCTCTGTGTTGTCTTTGAATTGTAACTGTTCTGGAAACTTCCACTTAAGTATAGTGAAATAACAGAAGGAGTAAAGTTAAGAAATTCTGCCTTGGGACCCCGAAGTGACTCTAGATCATGGTGAAAGACAAAATCACCAGCATGAAGACCTCTGGTTGGTCTTGCTCACCCAGAAGATTAGCTGTTCCTCTTCCAATTAGTTTTTGCATATATTTTGTGGCACAAACTATAAAGCAAAAGTAGAGATAATGAAAACCTGAATAATTTTAGCTAGGTCTGCCCAAAACAGAATAAACAGAAGGAATTACATACGTTCTTGTCCACACTCCTGTTTAGCATCCAAAAGCAAGCAATAGTCTCAAGCAAGACCCTAAGCTAAATAGCTCCCTCTTTTCCTACAATTATTAAGAGGGCTCTTCCTAATAGGTTGCAAGCATTTACTTTTCTGACCAGCAGTGCTGGTCAACAGGATTGATTGTGTTTTCATGACATAATGGCACAGTCAGCAAGGCCAGAAATTGTATGATATGAAAAGAAGATGAAAGCTCAGTGCAAAGCATTTTGTGGTATCTTCTGACTGGAAAGGGAACCAAGTGCTATATGGGATTCCAAAGCTGAGGACTTCCAGAGATGGCCTCTTGATTGACATATGTACTCACTGATTGTTCTTGTATTATCAACACATTCCTCTATAAAACATTTAAAAACAAAAGCAGTGGAGTGTGCATGCTTTTGCAAAGGCACTTAATGTAGTTTTCCTGAATTGAATGTGATTTAATCAGTACCTTGGCTCCTTTGTTATGCTTCAAATTCACAGTAAGTTATTTTAAATAGACATTCTCCTCTCCACCCCTCTAATTCTAAAATATTTTTTTCTTAAATGGCTAAGTACTCCTGGAATATGTGTTTCCCACATGCATATAATAGAATATAAAACCTCTTCTACCAAAAACCCACAAAAAACTCAAATAATATTTAAGTTCTAAACATTCAAACTCAGGACATCCCGGATTTACAAGCAACAGATAATTACCTCCTTTTGCATTCACCCTATACACTGAATAAGACTGAAATCCTGCGGAGAAAACTGTAAAGGGTATCCAAATAATCGGTGCTTGTATGCTGCTGCATTAGCAGAAGAAAGGGAGGTAAAGCTGCAGCTGTAAATCTGGCAATTCCTATCTTTAAGTTACAGTCACTTATTTTGCAACTAAGCATTCCTTAGACATTCAACATTCTTTTTGATTTTGTAGTCTCCCAGATTGTGTTTTTTTCCTTTGTAACCTGAAGCTGTAGATAATAGCACACTTCGGGCAGTGCTCACAGTTCTCTCTCCCCTGTTGTGAACCACGGAGAGAGTTTGAGGAGCTCTGAGCCCTCCAGCTGCCACAGCCCCTGACCTGCCACCAGTAACTGGCAGGAAGCAGCTGTTCAGTTTGCAGAGAGGGAGCTCTTTCCAGGGCCAGACTGATTGCAGGGAGCGATCAAGGAGACAAGGCTCCAAAGCGTAAACGATTATCGCTGTGTGGCGAGGAGAAAAAAATTACTATGGTCATCAGCTTCATTAAGTTTACAATTTCCAGACCTAAGCACTAACAAACATTTCAAGAAACTGCATACCTGTTCAAGTTTAGCTGTAGTGTTCACAGTGACATTTTCAGATGCACTGTCTTGAGATTGCTGCTTACACAAGCCTTTAGCTGCATCTTTAAACATGGTGTCTTTCTCCAGCAAACTGTCTTGCTTGGCAATCGGTAAAGCCAGGAGATTGCTACAAAGAGAATCAATAAAGCAATTAGACTCCTCCTGAAGATGTCAGACAAACAAAAGATTGCCAAATGCGGTTGGCACAAACACAGAACTGAGAGAGAATTCAGGGCTGAGACATGAGATCCTGGTCCAAGTGCAAAAAAGAAATTGCTCGGAAATAAGCTGTTCACATAGGTTTGTCTGTTCCTAAAGACACAGAGCAAAACACTTTGATATAAAATTCACCTTTGTGCATATATTTCTCGAAGTGGAACTGAGTAAGCCGAAGAGAATATGCATGAGTCTGCTTTTGACAGCACCAGGCTGGCAAATCAATAGCCAATTTTGAAACTGAATTTAAAATACACAATTAACCTATGTAATAGTGTTTTGAAAAATAATATAGTTTAAAATAATTCAATACAGATATCGCCACTGTGGTTAATAAAATTAAATTCCACCACTTTTTGGCTTACTTTTAATCAGGCAATTTCCAAGATACATTTTATGATCAAAAGCTATACTGAATTTTTTATATGCTAAAAAAAAGACCCCAAGGAAACAGCAAACTCCTGAAATTACTGCAATGAACCACAATACTCTTCACTCACATATAAGTTAAACCTATTCTTAGATGCATGGAGATATTTTCACTACTGACACTTCAGACCATATCTCACTTCTTGGATGATTTTGGCAGTGTTGCACATTCAGAGGAATTAGCGAGGAATCAGCCCCAAGAGTTGAGAACACAAACATCTTAAAAAATAGTTGTCTGGACCCTGACAGTGTAAATGAGACAATGTCATGGAGCGTACAGCAGCTCCTTGACAAAACGCGTGTTTAATTTCTTTGAAAGGAAATCTGGATTCAATGTGCGAATGTGGGCACAGTGCATCCCATTATGGGATAAAGCCCAGATGTCAAATGTAGTTTAAATAAATAAATAAATAAAAATCTCATTTTTACTCTGATTTGCTTAAGTTTGATCACTGATGATGATAAAGCCAGGATTATACACCCAGTTAAATGAAACAAAGGAGGACTCATTGCTAACACTGATTTAAACTCAGGATAAGATTTACTGTTGGAAGCAGAACTGAAACACAGACATAGTTTTAGAAAGGTAAGCAGAGGGAAAGCACCTTCTGAGCACAATTCACTGGAAAACAAGTCAAAGTTTATCATTGCATAAAAGATACATGAGCAAAACCTTTCTTTTGATGAAACCCACAGTCTGCAAACACTGAATTAGTTTCAACATTTTGTAAATGAAATACACACATTTTCCCTCCTAATGATGTTTTGCTTCAGACATTTTAATGTAAAATGTCTAGAGGAACACTAGTGAAAATAAAAATTTCTGCGTACTGCTTTGATTGACAAAAGATAATTTTGTCATAAGTTTGTTTACCAAATGTCACATGGTCAAAAGCTGCAAGAGCCAACTGTTTTTGACTTTTTTCTTGATTTGGATTGCAGAAGAGAAAAGCCATTATCCAACAGTTTTCATGAAGTTGGCAATTAGATGTCATAGAATAAGATATATCAGTGATCAGACTGTAGAAGAAATTAAATAGCTGTGGCACGCACAAGCAGAATTGACTAATTCACATCTTACCTAGACTCAGAACTGAACAAAACATAATTAAATATAAAGTTTTCTTTTTGACTATTCTTTCGCTATTGTCCAAAGAGCAGTTTTAAAGAAAAGCATAAGCCAAAGGAATTCAAATATTAAACACTGAAGCACTGCCTCTACAACTTATTATTCACGTGATCTTTTTTTTAAGAAAATTGTGAGGATCCAGGATTTCTTTTGCTGTGAAGTCAAACACATTTAATTTTAGCACTTTCGTGTTAACTATACAATATTAACTAGAAACACTTCTTAAATTTCATTAGTAAACTCCTCAAAACCAAATAAACTTTCCAGGGGTCACAAAAGAGAAGGAGGTTGTAAATCACAGCAAAGTGTGCAGAGAAAAAGTGTCTACTGTGTCCACAGATGCATTTTGAACTTAAAATGACAAAATAATGCAATTTAACAGGTGTGTTCCATGTACTGATGTAAGGAGAATAGCCTATAAATTATGTGCATTTGTGAGATACTAATAGGACTTTACGTGATATAAATGCTGACATATAATTCATACTACAACAAAAATGTGAATGATTACGAGAAAACATACTAAAATTACTCCAACAGTTCATTATGACTTAGGTCCAAGATAACAGTGTGAAAAATAAACAGAACTGAAATAAAATGTCTCCAGAAACAGTGGCTTTTTAGAACAATATTTCTATTAACATTCATATATATATTTCTGTTAGTCACAAGATGAAGTCAAGCAATGCCACTGAGAATTGAACTATATGACAGAGCAAGGGAAGATTTTATGTTACTGTAGGCAAGTGGATTAGCATTAACTGTCTTCTTTTATGAAAATTAATGAACAATTAATAGATAATTAAACACAAAGGGAAACTTAAGCAAAAATAATGTTGCATAATAGACAGGAATGAGAGTTATCTATGGTAATCTTGTTTGAAAAGGTAGGACTGTTCCTACTGGCATATCTAACTGGCAAAAAATCTTACGTGTTATATGGAGGAATAGTCATTTTAATTTTTAGGACTATAAGCTGTCATATGGAACTTTAAACTTTTGTGTAGGGGTGTTTTTTTAAAACTGAGATGGTTTTCTGTAAGTTGCCATCCTCTAGTATGTTTGGGTTTTGGGTTTTTCTAATGAAAAAAGAAATCATACAAAAACCTGGGATCTGACAATCAAACAATTGGCATTTTTATCATCAATATTTGAATCACTGTTGCAGCTTCTAACTTGGTAGAAAGATGTTATTCAAATAATTATATCAAGGCAGATTCTGCAATGTCGTTTCACGGGCTCTTTGACCTTATATCTTTTGTTGCAGAGAACTTCCATTATAAATCATTCCACAGGCAATTCTGAGATCCTCCAAGCAATTTCTAAGCCAGTTAACATCTGTAAACTGCATTATCTCTGAAATTTCAGTCTAAAAAACTTCTTAAAGTTATATAACAGAAACTTCAGAATTGATTCAACACTAGAATAGCGTTTGAAACCACTAGAATAATTGAAATGCAAGCTTCTATGTACATGGTTAAACAGAAACGCTCTGTAATAAGAAAAATGTAATCTGTTTTCTCCTTTGTTGTCTCGGACATATCTATGTATAATTATTTCACATTATTCTGTTGATTTTGAAACACATCCATTACTATAATTAATATTTACTGAAATATGTACAAGAAAAAATATAATGTGATGAAGTTAGCATTACTTTGAGAAAAAGTTCCTGATTTTTTAGTATCTATTACTACCTAGATGACTTCACTGTCTGTGTGTTCAGGGACTATTTCACCAAGAGAAGTTTCACAAGCACATGTACTAAACTAGAATCACAGTGGTGATCATTGCAGTCATATCATGAATCTAAAGTCACCTGTAAACAGATACAGTCAATTTAATTTCCTGAAGTATAAACTAGATAAATTAATGTATTCTGGTGCAGTTGTTTTTGCCAGTGGAGTAACAGAATTTCTTCTGATTGTACCATTAGAATTAAAACTGGTAAAACTTCCCAGCAGAGATCTTAGGTTTGCTGCACTGCACAACCTTCAAAAAACCCTTCTGACATGCTATCCTTTAGCTAATTTACTTGGTCAACAAAACTCGTACTTGTAACAGAAAGACAAATTAAATCAGCTTTCTACTCATTGGCTTTACTGCTACCTACCCATTTTCATGGGCCAGGGTCCACCATTTTATTCATTGGTTAATGCAAAGACATTGAGTGCTAAAATTTTTTTTTCTACCTGAGCAAAGATATTGACCTTCAGTTAATCTCTCCATAGTGTTCTTCCAGAAGTCAATACTGCAATTTAATCTAGAATGAGCAAAATTAGGTTTGTTAACAGAGCACATGCTAATTGTTCATAATTTTTGAGTCTGCTTTTGAATATTGTTCTCTTCTGAGAGATGGCCACAAAGCAATATGGCCACATCACAGAGTTATATGAACTCCCGTAAAATTTATTACCTCAGTCTAAACATACAGAGTCACAGTTGGAAGAGATCTTTAAAGGTCATCTAGTCCAACCACCCCTGCAGCAAACAGGGACTTCTTTAACTAGATTAGGTTGCCCAAAGCCTCATCCAACCCGACCTTTAATGTTTCCAGGTAGGGGGCATCTACCACCTCTCTGGGCAACCTCTTCCAGTGTTTCACCACCCAGACTGTAAAACATTCCCTCTTTAGATCTGGTCTAAATGCCCCCTTTTTTAGTTTAAAACCATTACCGCTTGTCCTGTCACAACAGGCTTTGCTAAAAAGACTGTGACCATCTTTCTTATAAGCTGCCTTCAAGTATTGGAAGACCACAATAAGGACTACCCAGAGTCTTCTCTTATCCAGGCTGAACAACACCAACACCCCCAGTCTGTCTTCATACGAGAGGTGTTCCACCCCTCTGATGATTTTTGTGGCCCTCCTCTGGACCCACTCTAACAGCTCTATGTCCTTCTTGTTTTTTTCTACCTGAGCAAAGATATTGACCTTCAGTTAATCTCTCCATAGTGTTCTTCCAGAAGTCAATACTGCAATTTAATCTAGAATGAGCAAAATTAGGTTTGTTAACAGAGCACATGCTAATTGTTCATAATTTTTGAGTCTGCTTTTGAATATTGTTCTCTTCTGAGAGATGGCCACAAAGCAATATGGCCACATCACAGAGTTATATGAACTCCCGTAAAATTTATTACCTCAGTCTAAACATACAGAGTCACAGTTGGAAGAGATCTTTAAAGGTCATCTAGTCCAACCACCCCTGCAGCAAACAGGGACTTCTTTAACTAGATTAGGTTGCCCAAAGCCTCATCCAACCCGACCTTTAATGTTTCCAGGTAGGGGGCATCTACCACCTCTCTGGGCAACCTCTTCCAGTGTTTCACCACCCAGACTGTAAAACATTCCCTCTTTAGATCTGGTCTAAATGCCCCCTTTTTTAGTTTAAAACCATTACCGCTTGTCCTGTCACAACAGGCTTTGCTAAAAAGACTGTGACCATCTTTCTTATAAGCTGCCTTCAAGTATTGGAAGACCACAATAAGGACTACCCAGAGTCTTCTCTTATCCAGGCTGAACAACACCAACACCCCCAGTCTGTCTTCATACGAGAGGTGTTCCACCCCTCTGATGATTTTTGTGGCCCTCCTCTGGACCCACTCTAACAGCTCTATGTCCTTCTTGTGCTGAGAACTCCAGAGGTGGATGCAGTACTCGCAGCCAAGTCTCACCAGAGTGGAGTAGAGGGGCAAGATAACCTCCCTTGACCTGCTGGCTGTGATTCTTTTCATGCAGCCCAGGACACAGCTGGCCTTCGGGGCTGCAAGTGCACATTGTCGGCTACACATTAGTGACTGCAAATCACAAAGCAGAAACAACACACTGTGTTTACTATCCATGAAATATGCAATCTTTACTAAATATAAATATATCCCATGGAATAGATTGATCTGTTCCCATAGAACAGATTGGTAATGTCATTACAATCGCTCTTTTCTTCCAGATTTTAATGTATTTGAAACACATTTTGCGGGCCCTAAATTGCAACTATTATGAAATGGAAGCCTATATATCTTCCCTGCCTCTTATAAGAGCTTGGGGTTTTTTTCCTCACATACTCCTCAGTGATTGTCACAGAAAAATTAATGTAAGTATTTCACAAGCTTACGCAAGTAACATGCTTCAAATATACAGCAACTGCATACTGTATAAAGACATCTGTAGCTTTTAAAATTCTCATGGATCACAGATTCTGGAAAAGAGAATGAGAAACCAGTATGTCTTGCACTACCAAAAAACTGCCATTAATGTGTCACATCTATTTTACACCTCTTGTAACATACCATGACAGTCTTCTCTTAAGATTCACAAGAAAATACAAAAAGATCAAAACTTATATTTTGAGACACAAATTGATCCTTCAATCCAGTAACTAATTTTAAGCTCGCACTGCTAAATTCTACTTAACTCCGCTTGAATTTTAAGCATTACAATTCCAACTACAAATTTGTAACTGGCCAGAGCTGTATTATTTTATCTGTGATTGCACATTTTTATTTTCAGGACTTGTCCCTGCTTCTCTCATAGGCAATAGTAGTTTTTCTAGACTACTTCCATCTGCCTTAATAAAAGGATGTTTGGGTCTACAGTATTAACACCTAATAATTCTGCTAAGGGAACTGCAGATAATTTTACTGGCAATCATAACAGTGTATTTTATTACTCATTGTCTATATTTACAGAATTAAGGCTGACAAAAAGATATGAGAGATACAAACAGAAAAGATGATTCAGCAGATTTCCAAAATGAGTTACTTGACCTATCAAGTCACTCAGAATCACAGAATGGTTGAGGTTGGAAGGGACTTCTAGAGGGCATGTGGACCAACCCTTCTGCTCAGGTAGGGCCATGTAGAGCTGGTTGCCCAGGAACATATCCAGATGGGTTTTGAAGGACACAGACATGATTCACAGATTGACAAATACAGTTCAAATGATAATCTGGCCTCAGTGCATCACTCTTTAACAACAGAAACACTTACAGTTTATTGGAAATTGTGGGCAGATCATGGATGATCTCTTCATATGGTTCTTCTTGAGATAAAGTAGAAACAGATAAAGGGTCTTTCATTCTTTCCTCCCAAATAAGTTCAGCCTTCAGAAGCATTTCCTCAATAAATTCAGAAGCTGCAACATCTAAGACATTGGAACACCAAGATACCAGACAAAGAAAGCAGGGCAGAAAAGTTACTTTAAATTCAGATCTCTAGATCAGATTAACATTAAGCATCTGGCTAGATAAAATGTAAAGAATTGCTCAGATATTGATCATAAAATAGTACTATTAATTACTGGGAAGTCAAAGGCAGAGTAAATTCAGTATGGAATTAACTTGTCATTTGCAAAACCTCAAAACCATTCTCACTGCGTAGCTAACCAAAGTACTATTCAATAATTCATAGGACTTCAGGAGAAACAACACAACTGTTTTCAACTATGTATTTCAATGAAACCATGTACTTAAATCCTTTTCAAACCTTTTACATTTCTACAAACTAGGCTTCTATGTCTTGCACTTACAGAAATGCTGAAATCAGTTGTGTTTGCATACCAAAAATACAGTTAACTCAACTGTGTTAGATATGTACTAAATGTGGTAAGCTAGCTGTACTGTTAGGTTAGCTTAGTTTGGTATACAGCCTTTTATACAAACTGGCATGTATCTAACCACAAACACCTTTTCTGAGAATAAGTGCCATGAAGTTCCCTATGAATGTATTTAGGTGGTACATTATCTAAAGCACAATATATCTTGCTTTATTATGCAAAGGAAGTTTCTCCTTATAACCTGGCAGAAAAATTCTATTTCCTACATTACTGGGTCCCTTCTTTATTTTATCCTAAGCATAGAAGGTTGAAAAAACATAAACTACTTCTTTTCAACACTTCTATATAGCATTACTGACATCAGCTCTGCTTTGATCACTGGGTTAGACCAGTTGATCTGAAGCCTCTTCCAACCTAATATAGTCTATAATTCCATTATCTGGACAGACAGTGCTTCAACTCCCTGTTGCTATCTGGTCCAAGAAGTTGCCTTCTTCTGTGGGAAACAACAGGTGTTACACTTCAAAACTGGCTGGGGAATTTGATTTCAGACAACAGCTACAGAGATTCCAGTTCATGAGGTTATGTCTCATCAGCAAAGACACAGAAAGGAACTCAGAAGTCTCCAAGGAAGTGCAAATGCGGCTATCACCGGGGCATTGAAGAAGTTACAAGGAATAAACATAACGAAAATTAAACAGGGAACTCAACAAGTGGAAAAATATGCTATCATTCGATATGACATCCTTCATGCTACATATCGTGACTAGCAGTTCTTAGAGATCTATGAAAAAACATATATGCACACACACATATTTGCATATAACTTTACACACTGTGTAAACTATATGTATACACGTATAGTGTCTAACTTAGCATGTGTCTAACTAAGAAAGCAAGAAGGAAAGAAAACAGTGTCACACTAAGTAGTACATATGTAGCATTGTTTTTTTCACCTACCTGAAGGCTTTTCATTATTGCAGTTCAGAACATTGGGCTTTGCCCAGTGCATCAAAAGCAGCTTCACAAGGTTGGTCTAGAATGGGCAAAACCACAGGTGTTTGAAATGTCAGAAGTAGGACAGAAGCAGTATGCCTGTCATTCAATTTATTAATTCCTTCCTGCACTAGTTGAAATCATATAACAAACCATGAGCTGCACCTCCAAAACCCTACTTCTGGAGCTACTACACACATTTGTATAAATCACAAAAGGCAGAATAAAATACGGTTCTTTTATGATTTCAGTGTACCCTTGGCATAACTCCACCACCAAAGTCTCCCTCCATCCTTACACGTGTAAACAAACCCACATCAGTAAGGAACAAACCTAACCCTCCATCACCACCTGTCATGACTTAGATCACAAATATTTCTTTATGCCTAACTATTCCAACAACTGTGTACCATCACTGCCAAAGCAGTCTGACTCACAGCCATCATGGGAGTAAATCTGTTCTCGGCAGTAGAAATTGGCACATTTATCTTACGTTTACTAAATGCAGTTAAAGTTTTAGTAATGGTAGCAGTTATAGTACAGTAGAGTAGGGTATTATGTAATGAAAAAGTCTAAAACATATTTTTCAATTCCTGCAAGAATGCTGCAAGCAGCTGTTTTTAGCGAGCTCTTCCATTGCTGCACTGAAGTCTCTTGAGATATTTCTTTATCAAATGCTGTAGAAATGCCTACCCTGATAAACTAGCCGGTCAGAAAGGAGCAAAATACACATTTTTAATGTGAATAGAGTGAACTAAAGGAGAAAACTGCACTTTTGAATATATGCTGAAGCAAATAGAATTTATAACATAAATGTAACCACCAGGTGAGGCGAGGATGAGCACAAAGGAAAATAAGCTTTACAGAAAGGAAAGGATTTTTCAGAGCAGAGGAAGAGCTACAGATAAATGAGACCTGAATTGGAAGGCAGTGAAGGGATAGTAATTTGGCATACAATCAATCAATAAAGTCTAAACAGGAAAGAAATCATTGCAATAAAAATATTCAACTTTAATATGGATTCAGTACACAGGAAGCAACTTCCTGAAAAAGACCATGATAAGGAGGAATCAGTTAAATGCAAAAAAACCCCACCACAAAACAAAACCCAAACCAAAAAACAACCCAAGCTTCTAATCACAGACAAAAAGGAAGTTATTGCTGCAAATTACTAAAAACCCAAAACTATCTTATTCTCCTCAGCCTTCTAATGCTGGCTTTCCATTCCGGCAGTAATGGCAGAAAATTCAGCACACTGTGGAGGCAGGGAGGAAGCCATAACAGGTTTATTTCCAAATCCAATTAGCCTCACTTTAAATGGAGAACTCTTAACACATATCTCTGTGCTTTTTCATTACGAAAAAATGGAACATGCTTAGTCATTGAGCTGACTAAATCAGCAGCAGTTGCATAATTTCTTTAAGAGCCATTCTGAAAGGTGGCAGTGGTTCTATCAAAGGACAAGGGTTTCAAACGCACTTTCAGTTTAGTAACAATACACAGCTTTTTGGGTTATCAAAGTTTTGGATTTATGCTGCAAGAAATCCCATGCTCCAATATCAATGCCTCCTGCTCCCTCCAGCTGGGAATCCTTGATGCATGTCACCAAGACTAAAGTATTCAGGTCACTGGCAATTTCAATTACCTGCTTTTAGATACACAAAACTGTCTGTGTTAGTTTTAACCTTATTCACTTATGTTTTAGAAGGGGCATTTTAAAATCCAAATGTCATATCTTCAGAACTGTGCCTAACAGTAGAAGTATCTATAGAATAATTACAGGAAATTACCACTAGCCAAAGTGATATTTCAGTTGCAGAGTTACAAATAAAGTAGATATGGCTATGTTAAGTGAAACTACAATATCTAACGAAATATTGTAGAATTTAAGAATAAAATTACTATATATATATATTCCTATTTTCCAGTGTTGTCTTTGCCAATTCATATAAATGAAAAAAGAAAAGACAATGTGGTGACTCTGTGCAGAAAACTACTAGTAACAGCAATTAGTTAAAATATTCGCTCACAAAATATCACTTTCTTGCCTGTCCTCTTATGCCCTTAATCATTTATTCAGTGCCTTTTGTCAGGACACCAGGAAACCCCTTAGACCTTACTTTCCCCTTTCAAACTTATCTCTGAGTATCCTCCTTTACGAAACAAAACTTAGTTCCTTTTCTTACAAATAAGGCATGGCTTGCTCTCTATTCTTTGTGTCCTGTCCAGATGTAATTTTTCTACGCCTCTCTGGTATCTCTCACTGGACATCTTGCCCTTTGACTGTTGAGAATGATACTGCAAGGAGTATTTTTCTGTCTCACCCCTTTAATCTGAAAATCCTACCTTTTAGATTCACTCCAGCTCCTTTTTTTTTCTGACCAAGCCAGAAGCTGGCGGCCCTCATTTTCAAAGGTCCTCTGTGCTTTACCTAGTCTCAGTCATTCAGCACTCAGACGCCACTTCACACCTCACATCAGTCTGCAATTTTGGCCATTACTAATATGTTTTCAAATACCTGTTTTTGGACTTTTTCTACGCTGCACCTTATATTAGTAAGGAAGTCTTCAAAATATCTGCAAACCTATCTTTTAAATCTCCAGTCGCAGCCTGTTCTGATATGATGCTTGCCAAGCAGAGAAATAGGTAATGTGGCTCAATGGCCAGGCCCAGAGGGTGGTAATCAGTGGCAAGAAGTCTAGGTAGAGGTCAGTAACTAGCACTGCAACCCAGGGATAGGTACTGGGTCCAGTCCTGTTCATTAATGATCTGGACAATGTGGTAGAGTTGCACCCTCAGCAAGTTTGAGATGACACCAAACTGAGAGTTGCTGATATGCCAGAGGCTAGCGTTGCCATCCAGAGGGACCTTGACAGGCTACAGAAATGGGCTGATGGGTACCTCATGAACAACAACAAGGAGATTTGCAAATTCCTGCACCTTGGGAGGTAGAGCCCCAGACACCAGCACATGCTGGGACCTGCCTGGATGGAAAGGAGCTTTGTAGGAAAGGATTTAGGGGTTCTAGTAGACACCAAGTTGAACCTGTGCTAGCAATAAGCTTTTGCAAAGAAGGTTAATGGTATCCTGAGCTGCATTAGGAGGAGTTTTGCCAGGAGTCAAGTGTGGTGATCCTTCCCCTCTACTCAGAGCTGCTGCAGCTACACCTGGAGTACTGTATCTAGTTCTGGACTTCTCAACACAAGAGACGTGGAGAGTCCTGCAAAAAGCCATTAAGATGATTAAGAGACTAGAGCACCTCACATATGAGGAAAGACTGAGAGAGCTGGAATTCCTCAGTGTGGAGAAGAGAAGGCTCAGGGGAATCTCCTCCATGTGGGTAAATACTTGAAGGGATGGTACAAAGAAGACATAGCCAGGATCTTTTCAGCGGTGCCCAGTGACAGGACAAGAGGCAGTGGGCACACACTAAACCACACATGTTTCTGTCTGAACATCAGAAAACACTTTTTCATTGTGATGGTAACCTAGCACTGGCACAGGTTTGCCCAGAGATGCGTGGAATCTCCACCCCTGGAGACTTTCAAAAGCTGTGTGGACATGGTCCTGGGCGTCTTACACTAGGTGGTCCTTTTTGTCCAGAGGCCTCTAGAGGTCCCTTCCAACCTCAAACATTCTGTGATTCTGTGTAATGTGGCAAAGTTCACCTATGACTTTTTCAGAAAAGACCGTTTTTTCATCTGTTAGCAAACTTTTAACTATTTGAATATTTCTGGACACAGGAAATTCTTGATGAAAATATATAAGGAAATACTACACTAATTATAGCTTAACACAGGCAAGATTAAATAAAAAGGGTTGTTTTGAATGTAGAAACTCGGAGCTTGATAAACAAGCCAGAATTCAGGATCAGAGTGCAGACAGACTGCCCCAGTTACACCAGAAGAGCACTGCGTTTTTGTTTTTTTTTTTTTTTTCAAAATAGCAAATGGGAAAAAATGAAGCCTACCTACAGTGAACTTTAGCTTGAGTCCTTGAAGGAAATATTGCAAGGAAATAAAGTGCAACTCCTATTAATGGGAGCAACACTTATGAGCTAAATAGCTAGAAAACTATGCACAAATGAACAGAGAAAAGACTGACTAGACACAGGAACATTGGAGTTGAACAGTTCTTTAAACCTCACAAAACATGGAGTGCAACACTGAAAAGAAAAAGCTACAAGGGACCAAAGGCAGCATAAATTAACTTACTGCAACAGGCACATTATAAAACCTTCAGATACAATTTTCCCGTGCCAAAAAAGGGACTAGGTTCTACCACATATTAAATGTTAGCTAAGAAAGCCCAATGCTCAGTTTCATAAACTACAGGCTTAAGACCACCAGTGTTGGTCAACTGACACACTGTGAGGCCCGGTGCCTCAGATACGTGACTGCAGTGAC
>NW_010427211.1:0-9546 GCF_000710305.1 Buceros rhinoceros silvestris | reverse complement strand
TGAAAAGGAAAAAAAAAAAAAAAAAAAAAAATGGAGCATGAAGGAGTGATAGATATTCCTCAAGAATCTCCTTAGGTACTTGAGGCTGCAAAGGCACCTTCAAAATGCTCTCAAGCCATGTTAGTTTTACCGCTAGTGAATTAGCTGGGGACCAGAATCAGTGTTCCTGAAAAGTGTCTCTCTCTCTTGTCTGGTCAGGTATTTCCCTCTGAAGTTAAGCACAGGATGCTAGATCTGTGCCAGCACCCACAGAGGTTGATCTGCAGGCTCTGATTGAGCTTTGAACTCTTATTATCCAAGCCCCAGTGCCAGTACTCAGATAATTTATTCTCTTTTCCTTACCATCGGAGACGTACCTGCTTGAGTTGTGAATTCAGAAAGCTGGACGTTTTATGCTAATGTCCTGATGTGCTATTTTGCACAGCAATGAATATGCATCATTCAATTTGCATGCACCTTCCTTCGGTCTTTCACTTTTCTTCCCTGTCATAACCAACATTTCTCTCCACTCCTCTCTTTCTGTTTCAACATTGGACATTTCCCACCATCCTTAGAGACCTGGTTCACCACCCCCCATGATTTCTTACTCCTCAGGACCTTTTTTCTCTGTTCCCTGTATCTGAGAACTCCCAGCTCCCTACAAGTATCTCCCCAACTTGTTTTCTTCCACCCTTTTATTGATGTTCTTCTCTCTTTTTTGGGACAATGTCACTTTTCCTTCTTGACATCCATTCCTCAGTTCTCTCTGACTAAGGCCTCCCCACCCTCTTCCTGAAATTTCCTTCCACCTGCTTTCACTTCTCAGGTTCCCATCCATTTTCTGTGAATATGGTCCCCAGCATGGTCTCATCCACAGGGAGACAAAGCTGTATAATAGGAAACTAGTGGACCAACAACATTAGATCAAAATCAGTATTATTTTGGACCATCAGTCTCACACTATTGTGTGAAACACAGTGAAATCCCCAAGTAGTGTTTTAATATCTAAGGTCTTTATTCACTAAACACAACAAAAACACTAGGCAGAGCACACAATACCACTGGTTACACCATTATAATCTGCTGTCTTCACCACTGAGTAAGATGGCCTACATCTGCACTCGTAAGACCTGTTTTCAATAGCTTGGAAGGCTAAAATTTACTTCACTGGGTTGGAAAAATGCATGTTTACTTCACTGTGTGATTTTTGTCTGGCATTTTGCTAAATGCTGTCTGGGATTGCTCATGATTTTTTTTTTTAATTAGAAAAATAAATCAATAAAAAATGAAGCACCTCTGGGAGTAAGGTGTGAAAAAATACACTGCTTGAGTTTTGTGAGCTCCAATGTTTGTATGACTTGAAGACTTATTTTAGGCAGAAGACAAGTTCTGTGGGCTGAAAATATTCCTTTTGTTGTCTGTTTGGAAAACTGTCAAAACTTGGTAAAGTTTCAAACCTTTGCAAAAAATCAGCCACCAGGGGCTTACATTTTTTTTATCATAATGGATAAATCAAAAACCCCACCTTTTCTAGTATGGTCCACTCTAGGCCTAAGTGATAGTCTAACCAGTATTAGTGGCTCTGTTTAAGCATCTACTTGCATGTTTAAAAGACTTGCAATTAAAAAAATATAAAGCATGGAAGTAGTTTCAAATTTTATTATTACTATTATTATTAATACTATAATTATTATCATTACTAAGCTTCTGTGATACAAGTGCTGTAACTTCATGCTAGCCATAAATTCAGTAGATGGAATAAATAAGATCATTTAAGTCATGGAGTAAAAAAATTATCAGACAAGTCATGGAGTAATAAAACTCTTTAGAATAACACTGGAGACTATATGACTAATGGAACGGGGTGATAACAGGCACTTCACTAAGCAGCAAGAACATTAAGAAGAACAGTGTAGTTTAGAGACCTTAAGCTACCAAGGAGCGGAACAAACAAAAATCCTAAGACAGAGACTCACAATATTAGGGAGGAAGATAATTATTAAACTATTAAGGTTACTATGAATTGAGTTTTGAAGATCATATATTTGTTCTCCATTACATAATACTATGCCTTAGAAGACTGAGTCTTTCTTTAAGTCAAAGTCTTATACGTAAACCCCTATATAAGAGCAGTATCGTTAAGAGGCTAAACAGAATTTTTTTCTGCGATTCCAAATCTGATCCACAGTACTGCTGTAGACACAGGAAATGATGTCTGAAACTCATTACTGATCTCCCTTCTTAATACAATATAGATGAGGAAGATATTTTTTCTATTTGAGAGCAGAAGAAAGGTGACCATAACCACCTGTGGTCAGCAAAGGGGAACAGATTAGAAAAAGTAGGTTGCGGGAATGAGACTAACAGCAGGGTAGAGAGAGTGGAGTGGAAAAAATAGAACAGCGCATGGATAAAATGCTGGACTTTGGAACTAACAGCGTGAAATAAATGAAGTGAAAGGGAGGAAGAGAGATGTGGCAAGGCGCCAAGCTGTAGGTAGAGACAGACTAAGCAGAAAAAGAAAATGAAAAAAGAAAGTGACATGGTAAGGAAAAAAACCTTATATTGAACAAGGGAAATTGGGACTGTGAGCAAGTGGGGAAAAGGGATAAGAATAATAGAATGGCAGGAAGGTTGGCATGAAGCCAAAGTAGAAAAAAAAAAGAGAAAGCTTGGATGAAAACCAGGGAGAGGAGGAGGGCAGAAGCTGGCTGTGCAAGGAAATTAGGATTGGGATAAAATGCGTAAAGGAAAGGACATGGAGCCAAGCAAATGAATGAGACAATAAGGCAACAGAATAAAGACAAGAATGGAACAGGCTGGAGGCAATGGGACAAATAAGGTTATGTGTGGGAGGAATGAACCATAAAGACACTCTGTGTCTGTACATACACAGAGCTTGGAATCGAACACAGGTTCCCCGGCTGTCACCACCACCTTCCTGCAGCATGCCTTTTAAACCTCTGGAATAGTTCAAGTAAAGAAGGATGACCTAGTACTGCTTTCAGCTATGTAAGCCAGTGACCAAGGTTACTTAAAAGTTTTTCTACAGCTAAAGGAAGGATTTCAGCAGTCTTTACTTCAAGACTGATAACCTACATTTCTATTTTTCAATCCACCAGGAAATTAGACAGAGAAAAAATGTGATCTTGTGATTAAAGATGCTTATAAGTTATATCCTTACAAGTTATATATTAATACTACAGAGAGGATAATAAATCTGGCATTTCTCAAAGTTTGTGCATGAATAGTCTTGCTAGAGACTTGGTTTTTATATCTGCATCTTATAGATGAGAAAAAGTCACTATAGCAGGTATTTCAAGGAAAATTAAATTTATATTGATCACTGAGATCCTACAGCAACCAAAAAAGTATATAGTGTAGTCTGTGTGCACCTCAACTTTAAAAACATACATTCAAATACTGAGAATTTTATGGTAATTTTGTACACTTAGGTTGTCTTTAGTCTGCATATGAAACTCAGACTTGTAAATCTATTATCTTATGATTTAGTATTGTGTGAATCTGGCTTTTCCTGCCTTAGTGTTCTCTATCCATGATTAGCATTTGAATCATTTATAGAAACCTTCTGAATATATTGAGAGTGAAAGAAAGATGTCACAGGCAGAAACCCCAAAGTGGTCTCTCTGCTTGAGGAAAATGAGTGTAATTTGATCTGAAGGGAAATGCTGCTCTTCTACCTGAGTACAATCACACATGCCAAAGATGAACAAAAAGACTAAAGAAAGGAGGGTGAGATATGACTGGATAAAACATTCTCTAGAGGATTTTCTGACCATAACTGAAAGATTCCAACTGCTTAACAGGGAAAATACATATTCCTTAGTGACTAGACTATTTTATTTCTCAAACACTGAGCAAGCACCACCTTCTTTAGGCTCTTCTCATTGAAAAACATTTGAGAAATGTGTTTGCAAAAGTCCAGAAACTGCATTCAAAGGAACTGCTATGTCAATGGCCAAACTTGAATGAGATTATATGTAATTTCCTACACTGAGTTCAGATATCCCACGTGCTTTGAAGCATATTCTAATGATGGATGTGGATTTTTTTTTGTATTTCAAGGTCAACATGAACTTAAAGAAATCCACTTAAGGAAATGAAACTAGAGTTCACAGTTGAGTCAAATGACTAACATGTTTTGGTAACAACGAGCAATTATATCACACAGGAAGAAGGTGTGTTCTCTTATACTTCAGCAAGAAGGACAGAGTCCCTTCTCTGATCTGAAAGAAAAGCTGTATTTGGATGAACTAACTAGACAGAGGGGTGTAATACAGTACAAGCAAACAAGCCAACTAAATGTGTATTAAGGGAGAATAAACTTACAGAAAGCAATTTCACACATAATTTTGAAATTTTGAAAATTACACAGGATGTTTATAACATGCTAAGAAACATGAGGTAGACGTCTGAGCTCTCTAATCAGTTTTTATTTATTTGGGATATTTCCATTTTATTGATGGGAAGAAATCCCCGTTAGTGCAGGAGTTACCCTTGGAGGGGCAGTCTGCAGTTCAACGATTCTCATCTTTTTTTTTTTTTTTACATTGTGAAACTGTTAAACCTCAAAGCCAGAGGTTAAATCTGTCTTGCTAAGTAGGAGAGTGCAATAGAGCAAGCTTAAGCATCCCTTATAATCCGCACTGTTTAACTATTAGCTCTGTCCTTGACTCTGCTTTGGACAACTCCAACCAGCTCTCCACAAACAAGACTAATCTCCTATAGAGGAAACTATCTCTAAACAATACAAATGTGAGCCAGACTGTTGACTGGCTTAATCCCTAGCCTTCTTTTATTTAGCAATTTAACAGTTTAGACATAGGCAGCATCCCCCAGGGATGAAATTTTGGGAGAGGCACTATTTAAGCTACTGGGGAGTCAGATCTGACCTGCACGCCTCCGATAGCCAGTTTAAAAGGTGACATTTCTGTGATAAACAACAAAGAAACAGCTTGTGCCTGGGAACTGTGCCAAAGTACCCAAGGCAAATGTCAGAGCTGCAACCTATTCCCACTACAGGGAGGGTGACTGTGCACTCTCTTGATCACAACAGCCTGGAAGATGTCCAGCAGGGACAGCACTACCAATGCCAGATTACTAGCTGTTCACAAAGTGATTGCTGCGCTGAATTCAAATTAGGGGGCCAGTCTGAGAAACACAAGTTGCCCTTCCGAGAAATACAAGTAGCTGGTATCAATGCCAGCATGGGCAGTGTGGCACCCAAGTGACAATGTGTGCCCCACTCTGATGTGCATAGGCAGCAGCCACATATACACCAGCACTATCCCATGCTGCACGTAAACGGACAAGTCAGTTACAACTCCCATCAATAACAGTATTAAGAATGTATATGACCAAAAAGCCCTGTTAAATTTATGTAGGCAAACCTTGCATGTTCTGCTTTCTTGAGGTTAGTTTTATTTCCCTCATCATCTTATTTTGAAGAGGTTTTTGTGTGTCACTGATGCAGATTTGCATGTGTGTTGAAGAGGTTATTATATTTGAGTATTTTATTAAGATAAAATTATAAAGGTAAGCAGCTCTAACCTTAATACCTCAATAATATCCACTTTTGCTATAATGTTAGAATCTCAACGTGCATTAAAAATAAAAACTTGCATTTAGCCCTAAAAGTTACAGGGAGGAAATGACAATAGTCCTAGAAACTCAGAATAACTTTGATTAAAAATATGCATATTTTTAAATGTTATTACCATTATTTTTTTAAGTTTATAGCTATACTCAGTAGCCATATCCTGTACATAACTCTCAAACTCACTAGTAATATCCTGTACTCCTATGTGAGAAAGATGTTCTACTCTGGATCTACACATTCTGGCACCAATAGGACAATACTTTTATCATTCACCCATGCACTTTTCCATAACTGGACTAATAACGTTCTATCAAATTTTAAATGGTAAATTTATCTGTGTAACTGCTTTTCTTTACAAATAAATGATTTTTTTTTTTTTTAATCTTAAGATACTACATACTGGCACTTAAAGCTCGTAGTGATTCCCTGTTTGGAAACAACGAAACAACATAGTACTATTTTGCTTTTGATAAGATTGGTACTGTTTTATCTCTGCTCCCTCTGTAGGAGTCATTCCATGCAGCTTTACACTGTCTAAAAGTAAGGCATCACCTCCTTCATAACAACTGGGGAGATCCAGCACATCCAGCAGGCAATTGGCCCATTCGCCCCACACTTCGGTATGGATTCCTCTTGTAAAATTTTAAATTGTTCAAGTTAGACCACTAACATATGCTACCTGCCCACGACCTCTATAATCAGGGAGGGTTCATCTCACAGAACAGCAATCTGAGGTCTTAGAACACTTCAAAAGGAAAGACATTTTTACAATTAGCCACTTCCAATTACAAGCTTTACATGTCTGTTTCAAAAAGAAAAATACTCAACTTTGTGACAAAAAAGGTATTTCAAGTCATCCAGGGTTAGTATCGCAAACATATGTGTGTTACACGTGATAACCAAGGAAAAGTTCCTCCCCAGTACTTTCAAGTCAGTCCCTCCAAGTCTTTTTTTGCTTTTCATTATACATTTTGGCGTGCTTAGAATCTATTCCTTATATGGTGATCAACTGCAGTGAAAAACTCAACCACAAAACAAGAAAACCTCAGAAAAAAAGCAACCTTGGTTTCTGTTGCGACACGAAACAGAGCTCGTATCCGGAGCTGGAACGAATCACTCGAACGCCAATGTGGTGTGTAGCGAGACCCGTTTATTGTTTACAATACATCCCAATTTATAGACTCTTGTCCACTCGACTAACTACATGGTGATTGGATAGTGTCTCTGTTACACAGACAGCACACAGCTCTTAAAGCACTATAATTGGATAAGAGGGATTATATCCCACGTGGTGAGTGTTTTGGTTAGAGCTAACAAAACATGGCTAGTGAGATAGTATTTCCCACACGATAACACTGCAGCTGGGTTCCGGCTGCTAAGTTTCCCAGAGAGAGTAGCATATTTTCGTAGTTCTAATTTCTGCTAGAAAAATACACCAACAGTTTCATATTCAGATCACTAAGAGTGAATTAAAATCAGCTGCATCCCACCTCTTGTATCTCAGCAACTTAATCTTGTAACTCACAGGTTTACTCACAAGAGTACCAAAAAGCAACTGAGATAGCAGAAACAGACACGAACAAAAATCATAGTTCTCCTCAATCACTGAATAAAGATTCAGCAAAATGAATGGAATATTGGAAATGGAATTAAGATTATCTAACTATAGAGTTCATACTTCAGCAGAACTCTGTGAGGATTTTTATTCATATTTATTAGAAAATAAGAAAACCAAACAGAGTCCTGCTTAAGATCAACAATATTTTGCCATTCTGAGTTGTTTAAAAGCATGGCTGATGGCAATAGAAATATGCATTACAAGATGGCAAAGTACCAAAGAAACAGGTGAATGGCCTGACAGCTACAATTTGTAGCATTTTCTGATGCACTCAGTACACCTACATTCACAGTGCTAGGAAGGATACTCCTGCCATCAGAAGGAAAACAAACAGAAGAAAGCAATTTGTATTCAGAGCAATGCTGCAAGGTTCAGCCTTGTTTCCATGGCAGAGCAGGTCCAGCCCCTGTTGGTAGAAGACCCAGATGGGAAAGGATGAGATTTCCATGAGGAGGTACGGCAAAGACCTGACAGCAACCTGACAGGAGAAAGGGCAAGAACATGAGGAGACTGAGCTATGATGCATCAGAGATGTGTTTGGAAGGTACCTGTCAGTAAGCGGTGATTTCTGAGCCACGAGGTGGGTCAGTGGGAGCTGTGGTGAGCTCTACTAAAGTGATCAGTATATAACAAAGGTTCACTGAGCACGTCTGGAAAATGTGAGGATGAAGGAAAAGTGAAAAGGTAAGATATCAAGAGGTACATGTCATGTTTAGGCATGACCTCCAAATCCCAAACCCAGGGCACCCTTCTACAACTCAAAGACTGGAAAACTTGGAATGTGACTGCTGTGATAAGTGAATCCAAGACATTCATTCATCAAAATATACACAGCTGTAAAGTTAGATAAAATAAGAGTTTGGCATCAGAACGTAAGAAAATAACAGAAAAAAGTGATTATTTTGGCTCCCTTTCAAATATCAGTACAAATTTAACTTTTGCTGAGACACTCTGCTGCTGATGGTGGATTGATTTTAATGAGCTGTATTGGGTTGATAGCTATACAATGTTTATTCTCAAACGAACTCTGTCATTTGAGATGACACCTATAGCACAGGAATGTGTAAGCTTTTCACATTAAAAACAGAATAGTCTCTGTGATTTGAAAGTATTTGCTATTGCTACAGAAGATTGCCACAAAGAAAAGTAGGTGAAAAAAAATCATGCTTTACCTGCCCATACTTTGCAGCTAGATGTAGGGGTGTCCAGTACTGATTATCCACTGCATTGAGATCAGCCCCGTGATCCAGTATCAGAGATGCAACATTCTTGTATCCATTAGCACAGGCCACATGCAACTGCAATATAAGAATATCTTAATAATTTCAAGAACTCAGAAAAACCCACGACATACTGTTTCGTATCTTGACTGCCGCACAGACCTAGCTGGCTAAATCACAATAAAAACTACTACAAAATATACGTGCAATAACAACAGACTAGAATACTTTTGCAGAAACTTTTTTAGTATTTATAAACAAAACCTGCCAAAAAAATAACAGCTTATTAAGAACTACTTAAACAATCTAGTCGCACTAGATTATCTTCATACAATTACAAGCAAACATCCTTTTGAACCCATTCACAAACTTTATGAGCCCATGTAGATCCACACATTTCACAGACCTCAGGTTATACCTAACATTCTTTTGTGGAAATTCAAGTATCCCAGATGTAAGCTGACACTACTTTACTCCAAAATGAATTCATTAACACATAATCAAATCAATCACACTGAGTTCACAGCACAAAATCAGACACAAAAAATACTTTCTCAATTGTGAACTACAGAGATTTTCTTTTATTTGCATTTCTTCCCTGGATATTTAATTGTTTAGGTGGTATTTGTTTTAACAGTTTTAATTTGTTTTCTGTATCAGTAAACTTCATTTCAGTGTCAAAGTAGAACAAAGGCAGGGTGGAAAATGCAGTAACAGAATGACAGAAACTCAGGTCAGGAGGAACCTCAGGAGGTCAAGTAGTGCAACTTTCTGCTAAAGCAAGGACAGCTTCAAAGGTAGTTGTATTTGCTCATGGCTTGACATTCTGAGTAGCAAATGCAGTATGAGTGATAAGGTACTGAAAACTGCAGTGGCAAGAAGGGGAAAGAGGAAACTCAAGAATATCTTTGTTAATCACTGATTTGAGAAACTGGACACTAACTTTAGAAATATATTACTATTTAAGGCCCTATATGTGTTTGGGATTTCTATCAGCATCACTTCCATTTGAAATGGTATTTACAGCATGAGATTTTTTTAAAAGGAAAAAAGTTAGATAGACTTTATTTTTTATTTAATTTATACAAATAATAAGTATGTAAAATAAA
>NW_010427210.1:13941-14319 GCF_000710305.1 Buceros rhinoceros silvestris | reverse complement strand
CCCCGCCCCCCCCCGCCGCCCCCCGCCCCCGTGCCCGCCACCACCGTGGCCACCACCACCGCAGGGGGCTGCCTCAGTCATGTTCCACCATCATCGCACCGCTGCTGCCGCCATCCTCCCAGAGGTGCGCAAAGTCACCTCACCACAGTCTCTTCCCCGCCCCCCCCCGCCGCCCCCCGCCCCCGTGCCCGCCACCACCGTGGCCACCACCACCGCAGGGGGCTGCCTCAGTCATGTTCCACCATCATCGCACCGCTGCTGCCGCCATCCTCCCAGAGGTGCGCAAAGTCACCTCACCACAGTCTCTTGAGGAGGAGTGCACCGCCCCGGGGCCAGCCTTCCTCAGAGGAAGTCCCAGCGTTTCAGTCACCGGCCCCC
>NW_010427210.1:0-13734 GCF_000710305.1 Buceros rhinoceros silvestris | reverse complement strand
ATTTCACTTGCGCGGGGGGCGGGGGTGTTGTCTTATCTCGAGCTGCTTTGTGGTCCTCTAAGGTTCCTAGCAGCAGTAGCCATGTAGCTGCCAATTCTGCTGCATCTTTATCCCCCTGTGTAGTAAAGCCCCATAACTTTTCTCCGATCTCTTCCCACTCACATATGCTAAAAGCTACATCAGAACTTGGGTTAAACCCGTTTTTTCAGCTTCATAAGAGCATGCGTCTCAGTTCTTGACCCCTTTTTGTTTTTGCAGTAAGGCTTCCCATGCTATAAGAACTATGTGCTCTTCTCTGGTCATTTTATGACCAATTTTGTTCTTGGTGGCTCACCTTTTCCAGGTGTCGATTTTTGTCATGACGGCAGAATCTCTCTGCTCTTCCAGCTGCACCGAGCTCCACCACCGCCGTACCTCCTACGGCCCGTTTTTCCAGTTTTTCATCATGTCAGTTTTTTAGTTATCACGTCGCTTTTTCTATCACGTTGGGGTCACCAATATGTTGCAAAAATTGGGGCGGCCGAAGCAACACACACTTTAGTCGTTTAGAACAAGAGACTTAAGAGAGCTTTTATTCTTAGTAAACAACCTGTTTATATACATACTTTAGTCCATGTGTCCTCTTCTGATTGGTTACAAGTTTATTCTTCTGCCCAGAGATGCCACGACCCTCCAATTGACCACTGACCTCACCTTTCTGCTCCCCAGGTAACACGCCTCCTTGTTCACATGACTTACTTGTGCCCCTATGCTTTGTTTATCGGTGGCTGTACTTTTCCACTCCTTTTAAGAGTCTGGCTTTCAGAACCTGCGAGTCCGCCACATAGGACAACACTTTTTTTTTTTTTAAGGAAGTAAATTCCACATCCTTATTTTGCAAATTAAATTGCAAATTATGATTCTGTTGCTGTTTGTTGAAGAATACTGAAGACCAAATGCAACTTTTGAATGAATAAGGGGTCCACAAACAACCAGTCAGAGAAGAATTTATCAGGTAATGTCTGAATGAAGGTTCGTAGATGTAATAAATTAAAAAAATTATGGAAAATCCTCTATGTAAAGGGTTCCAAAAGTAAAAGCATCCAACTCACATCCTGTATTGCATCCTGTTTGCCCTCTCAGGTTCTACAATGGCTTTTTTACAATTTACGTTATTTCTAAAAAGACTAGCCATAAAAGCAAGCTTTCCAGATGTTAAATAAGTATAAAGAGATGTTATTACAACTGTGAAATACGGTAGGAACTCTGACTAAGAGGAATTTAATCCCTTCTACACCCTACTAATCTCATTGAGGGGTCAAGTTTACAGGCCATGGCAGACATGTCTATGAAACCATAAACTATACAGTTGATGATTATCTTGGCAGATAAAGTCAAAAAGAGGAAAAGAACAAAATCCTTGAGAAATGAGGCTTGAGACTGGCAGAATGAAAAACAGAACAGAAAAAGGTCACAGCAACCAACTGCTAAATGTAAGAAAAAGTTAAAGAAAACTGAAAATGTGGCATTAAAGGGAGTAGGATTTCTTTATGGAGAGTCCCTGCATAAGCAACTGAAAAAATAATAAATAGAGGTGCGTGTTTTCTGACAGAAAGATGCCTGCATTTGTTCCTATCCTGAAACAAAGACTGTGACATGCTAAACTCATATTCCAGCCCATGGAGTTCAATTAAATATAAATCCTGGATAACAGGCAAAAGTCTAAAAATCACAGGAGAATTAGATTTCCTAATGTCTTTGTCGTAAAATAGGTCAGAAAAGAACTGTCAGCCATGGTAAAAATAAGTTCAGAATCAGCCATGTCTTCGTTAAACAGAAGGTGACTGCTCAGAAATGAGGCTTAATGCCAGGTGGATAAAACTTAGGGAGAGCATTTTCTTCCCTTCCCTGTTGGAGGAAGCCTGTACATTACCTATCATGTATGTTTGGACAAAGAGATTTAAACCAGGGCTAATGCAGTGTATTGAAGTTTATTTTCAGTCAAATAAAATTAATAGGAATGATAATATAAAACAGAAAAATCAAATAAATATAATTTGTCATATACATGTAATGGCCACAATTTTTCACGTTTTCATGAGCTGCTTTCACGTTTTTCATGATCTTAGACCCCACTGGCAACTTCTCAATCCTTGTTCCACATTCAACTAAATTTAAGTAATGTATGAAAGTGGAAAAAGATAAGTTTCTAGAAGTTATGTGAAGGTTAGCAGATAGGGAGAGTGACTCAGATCAGTGCCCAGAGGAAAGGACAATATCATTCATTAATAATAGAGTTTGAATGAGATGGCCAGCCTTTGGGGGCAGCCATAGCAAATATTCTTCTGTGCTTCATGGGAACACCAAAGAAGACCCAAGGTCGACTGGAGTTAATATCTGGTGAGAAGTAAGGGATAGAGGACATGCACTCAAAGGTAAACTGAATGAATTAATTTCTACAGTTTACCAATGTACTCTTCCATGAAATAATACAACCTGTGGTCCCTAAGAACAGATTGCTTTTGTGTCTCTGAGTTTACACTGAAAGGCAGCTTTAGCTATGAAACTGAAAGTACAGTAGGGTGTCTTGACCTTCACATCTCATTTGGAGGTACTATCATCTCTTCCCCATAGATGGTAAGCTCAGTCACTGTCTGCATGAGACAACCACAGGGATTTCCAGCAAAACTCTTTTACATTGCAAAAAAGTGTAGAGATGTCAAAAAATAATGGCAGAGATGAAACATCTACTAATGAAAGCAGATTTCTGAACATTTTCTCTTGTTCCCTCAGTTTAGGATTGATTCAAAGTTCACAGAAAACAAGGGTGGGAAACTTCTTTGAATTTTATTATAGCTCGGAGCAGCCCAGTACACTTCTTCATATGAGGTAATAAGTCACTGGTTCCTGGATCACTGCGGAACACCTCCTTATTTCTATAAACATACCCATCACCAAGGAAAACTTGTACTGCTGATCAATGTAATTTCCATCTCAGAGTATTCTAGTAATTTTCTACAGTTAGAATACATGTCTTACTGGAAATTCTGTGATTTTTACCTGTGTAGCACACTTATTTGAACAGTTTGAAAATAAAAGCATTAATTTATAGATTAAAAGTTCACTTGCTTAGTATAAACTATATATGAATGTATTATGTTATGAACTGTGTATATGAAAATATTCACCTATGGAGCATATATTAAATGAAAGAAATCAAATTCTGTTAGACAGAATTATTATAGATTTATTTATGGTACTTCTGAGACCACTATCTTAAATCCTATAGCAGATCTACCTTAGTTCTTGTCTATCTAAGTTTTTCTCTCATCCTGTTAACTGTCTGTTTGGTAATGTTGTCTTTTGGAGAGGAATCTTCCTCAGGTTCATTTACAAACCAGATTAAATAGATTTTTACTTTTTTGCTTACAGATTTGTTGTGGAAGGTTTCAGTTCATTGTGCAGAATCATTATAGGACAGTGTCACCAAAATGCTAAAACAACTGTACTCTTAAATAGTAACCAGCATGAGTAATTTGTTGTACTTACAACCAGACCTGTACATTTGCACTTAAGTCCATCCACAGCAGTATTAGCTGTGATAATTATTATCCCATTAGAATGGGATAATACTTGAGATTTTTCTGCTTAATAACTTTTGCCAGTCATTCCTTCTGGGAGCTGATGCCATATGGCTTAGGTACCCAGAGTTCCAACGCTTACTAGACAAATTAAAAAAAAATTCTAGGTACCTGCTGATGTGAGGAAACTATGTGAAAATAAAACCTGAATGTGAGCCTACCAAAGTAAATTTTTAAAAAAGGGCAAGCTTAAAACACAACTATCATACTCAAAAGATCTCACCTCTTGAGTTTTTTTTGTTCTTGTCTGGGAAAACCAAACCAAAATAACCAAGCACAAAACACCAAGTACCAAACCTCCATAGCTTTTAGTCAAAAAAAAAAAAAGAAAAAATACTTACACATTAAAACAATAAGAATAAAAAGACTGGGGGAGACACGCTTCTTATGGCTGCCAAAGATTGAGTTTCAGTTAAGTATTGTAACTTCCAGATTTAATTGTCTTTCCTATTTCTCTCTCTAAGTTTTTTACTTAATCTGAAAGATTTCCTGATGTCCTGGTTTAACCCCAGCTGGCAACTAAACACCACGCAGCTGCTCTCTCACTCCCTTCCCTTCCCCTCCCTGGGCAGGGAAGGGGAAAAAAGGTAAAAGAAAAGCCGCATAGGTTAAGATAAGGAGAGCTTATTTAAACAATACAAAAAGAGAGAGGAAAAGTGAGTGATATACAACACACTGCTCACCACCACCACACCAGCCACACCACTGTCAGCTGGCAACTAAACACCACGCAGCTGCTCTCTCACTCCCTTCCCTTCCCCTCCCTGGGCAGGGAAGGGGAAAAAAGGTAAAAGAAAAGCCGCATAGGTTAAGATAAGGAGAGCTTATTTAAACAATACAAAAAGAGAGAGGAAAAGTGAGTGATATACAACACACTGCTCACCACCACCACACCAGCCACACCACTGTTTTAAAAAACTGTCCCTCTTCCCAGGTAGGTCCCCTTTATATGTACTGGGCATGACATCAGTATGGTATCAAATATCGCATTGGCCGGTTCAGTCCGGCTATCCTGGCTGTTGGAATTAACTCTATCCTAGCTGAACTCAGGACATCTGAAAGTGTTTTCGCCAACATGACCATTTGTTTATTTAAAGGAAATATAATTTATGACAGAAAAATAGTTTTTACGAATGAAAAGGAATGCAAACAAAGTAGTAATATACTGCTCCAACCAAACAGCACTTGGTACATATTCTCTGGTAGCATGTTAAAGCCCTGTTGCAGTGCATGTTTGATAAACTTTAATGGATGTCTTAAGTATGCTATTCATTGTAAAAGTTATCGGTTTCAGTGTTAACAAAACTGCAGGCTGACAAAGCTTATTCATAATGAAATAACTATAAAATTTTTTTACTAGTTAGGATTTTGATATTTATCCATATTTATAAGTGGATGATCCAGAAAATACATGTGTTTAATATGTGTTGACTTGAGCTCATTCATTTGTAATTATTTAAATAAAGATGTTTTGAGGAATCTGGAATGTCTGTCATTTTTTCGTTACATGGCCTCCTGATTAGACTTACTTTTTATAAAACTTCTTCTTGATAGCAGAAGTAATCAGGAAACAATCAAATAAGATCTACTGCTCTGTTTTCTAGTCATGGTTTTTCTAATAGAAATATTTGCTGTAGTTCACTGAGTAATCATATACTGTCAAACACAGTTAAAACGTCTGGCATCCACAGTTAGGAAGTACGGCAATTAGATTTTCCTGGTCAGCCTAGACTGCACTCTACTCCGATGTCTACAAAATTTTAATGGTGCTCAATGAGCAGGGCACATGCCCATATGTTGAACAATAGAGAGAAAACAAACTGAATAGTTGTCGAGGAAGCGAACACCATATATTCTCTACTGATATTAAGCCAAAGACTTTATGGAGAAAAAAAGTAACAAAATTACTTATATTGTTAGAACATTGTACAAAGAGCCATAGTAGTACAAATTCAATAAAAACATTATCTAAGCAAGCATTTCAGCATATGCCTAATTTTGAGTGATGATAATATACTTTGTATGTCATCGAAATATCTCTGTATGAATAACTAGCATATGGTTTGAGGACTTTCACAGACTGCAAATAGATTACCTCTGTGTGCAAGATCCAACAGTCATGTCAAAATTTCACACAAACTTACCCCGTTGAAAAAAGTGGTTTGGTCTATTCCCTCTTATTTTCCCGTTTTTTCTTTTTTATCTTGTCCCTGAAGACTATACTGTTTGATCACTATAAAAGAGACAGTCGTTTAGCATGAAGACCAGTTCTGTGATTTAACTGCAGAGTTACACGTTTTCAACAAAAGAATATAAATTGCTCAACAATATACTACAGTTACACTTTCTAATATTACAACAAATTCTTGCTTCTTTTTTTCTGCTGTGATAAGCATAAACATAGATTCATAGAATCATAGAATCACAGAATCAGAATCATCTGGTTGGAAGAGACCTTTAAGATCACTGAGTCCAACCAGTAACCCTGCACTGCTGGCTCATATGAAGTCACCTGTCGACTAGCACCCCCAGGTCCTTTTCTGTCAGGCAGCTTTCCAGCCACTCCTCCCCAACATGTGAAAACAGATCAGGCACAGCATTGACTTGCATCTGTGTCTGATTGCAAATAACATATTGTAAATAGAAAGTTTGCAGCAGAAAGTTGCAGTGTTGCTACCCACTTACACATACAAAACTGGTTTTGTTGTACATCTACAGTGCCTCTTTCACCTTTATCACATAATTGCGCTAAGGCTGAAATGTCCACTGAGTGAGGTCCTTATTCATGGCAGTTTTCAAAATCCTTATTTACTTGAAACATACTCCCATTTTTGACAAAGCCTGTCATTCAAAATTGAAGTGGATTGCTTTGTAAGTAAGTTTGACATTTATAGTTCTTGGATGTCTCTACCAATGGTGGTGTCATAACACTGGTGGCCAACTCTCTGGAGCAATATTGCTCATTGAGTTCAATCATATATTGCAAATCTAAGAAAATTTTAATGTTAAGAAACTATGTAAAAGTAGTATTTAAGATTACAAATGCACTTCACCTTTTTAAAATGAAAGGCAAAAAAATTAAAGTGAGTATATTTGAAAAAATATGAAAGGTGCTGCACAAAGAAATTGGTCCTACTTTAATTATCCATGTGGATCAGGAACAAAACAACTGAAATATGTTGAAATATATGAGACTTTCCTGACTTCTGATATCAGATATTTCAGCTTCATTCTGTTTCAGTAGGAAACTCAAAGGAATTGACCAGACATACATGGTCAAGTATGTCTTTATGAAATATTCATATTTTCACATAGTATTAATGTTCTTCAGGTACTGAACGAATTAAAAAATATTTATACACTTCAAAAAATTGTCTAGGAATTGATTCAGGAAAAAATTGGGAACTAAGGGAAAAATTTTTAATCTGGAGTTTAAAGCAGCATAATAATTTGCAAGAAGATTTATAAACTTCCGTGAAAAAATTAAAATGTTTCCATTTCTGTTCAAAGCCTGGAGACTAGTTAGGTTAAAAAAAAAAAAAGAAAAAGAAAAAAGAAACCACTTGTTACAGAAAAAAGAAAAAACAAAACAAAACCAACCAACCAAGACATACAAACAAACAAAAGTAACTCAAAAACATTTTAATATTAATATTTACCCTAATCTTTGGAAAAAGAAAAAAGAAACCACTTGTTACAGAAAAAAGAAAAAACAAAACAAAACCAACCAACCAAGACATACAAACAAACAAAAGTAACTCAAAAACATTTTAATATTAATATTTACCCTAATCTTTGGTGGGGGGGGGTGTGGCAAATTTGGTGGTTTGGTGGTTTTTTCTTTTTCTGAGAAACCAACATTGGTATTGATTGGGTGTTTTCGGGGGGCGTGGCATTAATCTTCAAAAGATATCTGACTTTTTAGATCTAATAATATTCTGAGCAGTGTTCATATTAGGGTTTTTTTTAGCTGTATGGTATGCAATTGATCAAATATCCAATTTAATGTAAACCTTTAATATAAAACAAATCTACCTAACTATAATTTTATTATCTCCCTCTGCACACACTAAGGAAGTCCGTCCTTTTATAACTTTTTTTTTAAAAATAAATACGTGTGTCAGAGAAGATTGGAGTAAGGTGGTTATGTCATCCTTCTTTTAAGTCTGAGCTTAAAGGCAGAATTGAGAAATAAGTAAATTGGAAAGACAGGCAGAAGACAAAGAGACATTAGGTATAAATGGCCATTCACTGAAATAGAAGAAAAGCAAATAAAATCAGAAAAATACGCAAAACCACAAACTGTTCAGAGTCCATGAAAATGGTGAAGACTTGTTTTGGTACCATGAGGTTTTTTGAATTACTTGCACAAAGCATGCAGAGATTATCGGAAGTCAGAGGCAAAACTAGAGGACAGACTATGCATATATTGCTCTTCTGCTCCTTTGTCCTCTTCACTCTTAAGAACAGGGAGAAAAAACCCAACTTGTTAGGGAAACCTGAACTGTGTTTTGCTACAGTACAAACCAGCCATATCCAACACATATTTCTAAAGCTAACATTTTTATTGAGCATGAGTTAATGAATTTTCAATGTTTTAGTATTATTTCTGCAGAATGTCCATAACAGAGAAACTTTGCCAAAATAATAAAAAAGAGAATGTAAAAAAATTGAAATGTCAATGTACCAAGGAAAGAAAATAAAACTCTTTCAAGAACTTAGCAAGGTGACAGCAAGTCAGAATATCTTTTCTGCTAATAGAGCATCTGTTTTCTGTAACTCCATAAAGAATTTGTTTGAGTTGTTCACTGCTGGATATTTGGTAATACATAATGAGTTTTGTTTTGCTGTCTCTGTTGACTGTGCCCACAGCATAATTAGAGATTTTTTTCTGCTGACTGAGTAGAAACAAGTAGTATCTGGAATCACATACAGCTCTAAAGCAAAAGTCTAATCTGTACTCATGCAGAGACCAGCTACAAAAGTGCTGAAGTTTATGGTTAGTAAGCGCTGGAGATTTACAGATGACTCCTTCATAATGTGTTATGAAAGGTTTACCAAATAAAAGCCACATCAAAGAGATACCAGGGGAAATCTTAATTTTTTTCTATTCCCCTTCAGCCTGGGAAGAAGATCTTGCTGAAATAAGCATCACTGTACCACAGCCATCAGATTATCAGTGTGAATCTGAAGAATTCCACAGTGGAAGTGAAGGTCTATTGCAGTAAATTACAGGTATGGGATGCAACGTCCTTTTGAAACTGTGGTGATTAGTAAAATTTTAATATGCTAAACAACAGAAGAGTAAATGTTGATGTAATGTCCCATTGAAATTAAACAAAAGCTTGTGTACACAGGCATGAAAAAGTGCTAAGTACAGAGAGTATGCTGAGCTGTGTTACATTTCCAAATAGTTTCCTATTCTGCATCATCTCCTAAACCATGACAGGAAGAAGGGTTGAGAAAAAACCTTTTTTTTCCTATGAATTTTAATTACCACCAACTTGTCATAATGATACGATTATTTTCTTATCAAATTAATCTCTTAATCTGGAACACACTGAGGAGATGGAGTTCCTAGTTTCTTTAAAGATTAAGAATATAAATCCTCCTAAACAAGCAGCCTCCCCACCTTCCATAATGAAAACCATCAATTTCAGTTAATTTCGTGAAATATGCACAACAGAAGGAAGTCCTCAAAATTCTCAGGCATATGTATTTTTAATTCTAAGATCATATTTAAAATAAAATAACTCCTGAGCTCTCTAGATCTTAGACAGACATACACTCAAAAGGCATTTTCAAGGGCAGGATTTAGTTGAAGATTCTTTCTTCCCTAAGTCATGCATTTCACCCTAAACCTGGCTTCATGCATACAGGAGTGTTGTTAGTCACCGAATTGTACCTGAAGCCAGACCTTTGTTCACTGCTTAAAATATTCATTTTGCTATTCCCAATTCTGTTGATATTTGTCTAGAACATTTGCCCTTTCCCCATCTCCTCCATTTACTTTTAGTTTTTTCATTATTTCTCTTTTACACAGTCTGTGGTTTTCACCCCCTTAACTGAAAGATTTTTGAGCATAACAGCAATACCCTTTCCAAACATTAATGAAAGGTCACCATTTTTCTCCCTATTACATCACATGTTGTGCAGCTGTGAAGGAATGTATAAACCTGATAATTCCACTTAACAGCCTGACAATTTCCAGACAAAAAACTATATATATTAGGGGATAAACAATTCTTTGAACACTGGCTGCTTACACAGTTTGATACTGCATACGACTCAGTAAAAGCTGTGAAAATGCTACCTCATTATGAGCACAGTAAAACATGTTGGTGAGGTAGTAGGTACTAAACAATATCTAGACAATGAAAATATACAGACTGGTAAGAAAAAGACTCAAAGCCTTCTTTGACTCTTGGATGTTCTGTGATCTTCATTTAGTGATATCTTGTTCTTCCACTCAATAACCACGTTTTGCAGATGCCGAAGTCAAATTGCATTTAAAAGATAATTATGTATCGTTATAAAAAATGTTAATATCCAGTTAATATTTTGCTCATAATGTCTTGGCCCAATACTCCCTAATATGCACTGACTCTCTCCAAATGATGTGCAACCTAGTACCATTTAGGTTATACCATTACTTTGCTGAATATACATCTTCTCTAGACAGACCTTCAGGATTAATTGTTTGGATGGGACAGAAATATGAATTAGATGAATTCTTGGGAAATCATTCCTCCTAATTTTGCCTGGAGAATTTGAAGAAAGTGAAAATGGTTTTAGTCTAACATTTAGAAACTGCATTTAAGTTTTATGCAGTCCTACTTGGTACTAGGAATTAGAAGAAAAAATGAACATTTAAGACCTACATCCTCTGGCTTGCAATACATTCTTTGTGCTGTTTAGAGAAATTAGAATGAGCAGTGCTTCTCTTAGGAACTTCCGTTTTTGTAAAGTGATTCAGAGAAAGAGAAGCAGCCGGACATGAGGGTTGGCAGATAAAAGTTTAATCATGTTTGATGTTCAAGATCCATGAGGAGGCTATCATATGCATACATTAAGTTATATAACATTGTTATATCCACAGGGGAGTATTTTGAAACTGTATGCCTGTGTACTGAATAACTGGGGAGTTACCAAGTAATGTGCCTCATTCTCCCTCCAATCCACAAAACACATAAAGCTAAACTTGAATGATACAAACAGAGAGTGAAACTACTCATCTTTAAGAAGGAAACAATTCCCTTCATCTGTCTCATACAACACTGTTGGAATCTTACTTTTGAGTTTATACATACCTAAGTGGTAAAGGACTGTTTAAACAGACAGATTCCGTGAACAGCAGGAGTTCTTAATATAGAATATAGAATATAAAATATGGAATATAGATTAACCTACAATGTCTTATACATGCCACTCCTAACTTTAGATTTTCAGATTTTAGGCAAACTTTAGATTTTCAGGCTTCAGTCAAACTTTGCAAAAGATTTCATGTTACGTATGGTAACAGGGTTATTGAGCAGATCATCTTGAGTGCCATCACATGGCACATAAAGGACAGCCAAATGATCAGGCCCAGTCAGCATGGATTTATGAAATGCAGGTCCTGCTCGACTAACCCAATCTCCTTCTATCACAAGGTGACCTGCTTAACGGATGAGGGAAGGGCTGCGGACATTGTCTACCTGGACTTTAGAAAACCTTTTGACACTGTTTCCCACAGCATTCTCCTGGAGAAACTGGCTGCTCATGGCTTAGATGGACGTATTCCTCGCTGCTGGCTAAAAAACTGGCTGGATGATTGGGCCCAAAGAATGGAGGTGAATGGAGTTGAATCCAGTTGTAAGCCAGTCACCAGTGGTGCTCCCCTGGGCTCAGTATTGGGGTCTGTCCTCTTTAACATCTTTATCAATGATCTGGATGAGGGGATCAAGTGCACCCTCAGTGATTTTGCAGACCACAAAATGTTGGGTGGGAGTGTTGATCTGCTTGAGCGCAGGGAGGCTCTATAGAGAGATCTGGATCAATGGGCCAAGATCAGTTATATCAGGTTCAACAAGTCCAAGTGCCGGGTCCTGCGCCTGGGTCACAACAACCCCCTGCAACACTACAGCCCTGGGGAAGAGTGGCTGGAAAGCTGCCCAACAGAAAAGGACCTGGGGGTGTTTATTGACAACTGTCTGAATATGAGACAGCAGTGTGCCCGGGCAGCCAAGAAGGCCAACAGCATCCTGGCTTGTATCACAAACAGTATGTCAGGCAGGAGCAGAGAAATGATTGTCCCCCTGTGTCAGCACTAGTGAGTCCACATCTTGAGTTCCGTGTCCAGTTTTGTGTCCCTCACTATGAGAAGGTCATTGAGGTGCTGGAGTGGGTTCAGAGAAGGGCAATGAAACTGGTGAAGTGTTTAGAGAATTTATCTTATGAGGAACGGCTGAGGGAACTGGGGTTGTTTAGCCTGGACAAGAGGAGGCTGAGAGAATATTGCTCTGTACAACTACCTGAAAGGAGGTTGTAGTGAGGTGGGGGTCAGTCTCTTTTCCCATGTTATGAATGACAGAATGAGAGGGAATGGCCTTAAGTTGCATCAGGGAAAATTTAGGCTGGATGTTAGAAAAAATGTCTTTACACAGAGGGTCATTAAGCATTGGAAAATGTTTCCCAGGGAGGTGGTGGAGCCTCCTTCCCAGAAAGTGTTTAAAAGATGTGTGGATGTGGTGCTGAGGGACATGGTTTAGGGACCGTGGCAGTGCAGGGTTACTGGTTGGACTCAATGGTTTTAAAGGTCTCGTCCAACCAGATGATTCCGTGATTCTGTGATTCTTAGGGACATGGCTTAGCAGTGGTGACCTGGTTGTACTGGGTTACTTGTTGGAGTCAGTGATCTCAATGGTCTCTTCCAACCAAAACAATTCTCTTATTTGGTGATTCTGTGGTAAGCACAGCGTTTTCATGATAAAGTACAATAACCAAACGATGCAACGTATAACCTGATCTTTTAGACAAAAGGCCCATTTTGATTTCATACTTTTTTTTTGTTGAAGCCACACTTGGTTGAACACACAGAGTACTTTAGCAAATGTCATAACTGAACTTCTAGCAAAGTAATATGAGATTCAGGTAAGAATGCATAGTGCTGTAGTTGCTTGAGAGCAATCTATGTCACATGCAGCATGATTTTAATACTCCTTTTTGTCTTTTTGTCAATGTAAATTGAACACCAGGGAATTGTTAATGGAAGAGTTTATTCTCTTCAAAATGTGTATAGATTTATATAAATAGTTCCCATTTATTCAGATGACAGTCCTCATGATTTCTTAAATAAAGGTGTATTCTACTGTGAAATATAATTTATCCGAGACCTTAAGGTATGCTAAAAGTGGCTGAGCACGAGGTTAGGTTTGCAGGTAAATAACTGCAACATTGTGTAGGCTCTGGCCTGAGGTTTACATAAGAGAAGAGACTACTGAATAGTCTTGGATATGACCTAAGATGATAAGACCTAAGAACATTATAGATAACAGTGTAAGAAGCAGGCAAAAGTTTTAGATACCGCTATGAGAGAAAGCTGGATATTAGAGGTGGTTAACTTGTGAATGTGAGAAATGGCTGAACTCACAGGTATTTGGAAGCGAGCACTGGGGATCTTTTGAGGCTACCTGTACCTGGATAACCCTGTCATTTGTACCATAGGAGGCTGCTACTACCTAGGTATAGTTATCAGAAATTCTAAATAATTTGGCTATCAATATTGCAAACCTGGGACCAATAGAGAAAAAGCAATTGTTTTGGGTAGATATAGAGCTAATTATTAAAATTCCTGGCCTAGAAGGGGGGTTTCCCAAACTCTTTAGAATTTGTCAAGCCCACCAGCTTTCCAAGAAAGACAAAATCCTGACACCCAACTCTCCTGGTTTGAGCTAAAACTTCCTTGTTTTGGGAAATGGACAAATAGAATTATTCCATGCAAATACGATAATTCCGCATTTAATTGGTTAAGAGAGTCAGGTGGAACGTTACGTTGGAAGCCTTTTGTTAAGGGTCGAGGGACCAAGGTAAAAAATAATTTTGATAATAAATCCTCGAATCCTTAACGGACCCC
>NW_010427209.1:2302-19680 GCF_000710305.1 Buceros rhinoceros silvestris | reverse complement strand
TGCGCTTTAACTCAGGGAGTCACAGAAAGCTTCGGCTGGAAAAGACCTTTAAGAGCACCGTGTCCAACAGCGAACCCAGCGCTGCCACATCCACCAACAAGCGTGTCCCTAAATGCCCCATCTTCACATCTTTAAAATATACCTCCAGGGATGGTGGCTCAACCACTCTCCTGGGCAGCCTGTTCCAGTGCTTCACAACCCTTTCAGTCAAGAAACTTCTCCTAATATGCAACCTAAACTTTCCCTGGTGCAACCTGAGGCTGTTTCCTTTCATCCTGTCACTTGTTACTTGGGAGAAGAGACCGACCCCCACCTCACTACAGCATCCTTTCGGGTAGTTGTAGAGAGCCATAAGGTCTCCCCTCAGCCTCCTTTTCTCCAGACTAAACAATCCCCATTCCCTCAGCCACTTTTTGTGCTCTAGACTCCTCACTGGCTTCATTGCTCTTCTTTGGACACATGCAGGCACCTCAACATCCTTCTTGGGGTGAGGGCCCCAAAACTGGACCAAGCACTCCACCTCAGCCTCCTTTTCTCCAGACTAAACAATCCCCATTCCCTCAGCCACTTTTTGTGCTCTAGACTCCTCACTGGCTTCATTGCTCTTCTTTGGACACATGCAGGCACCTCAACGTCCTTCTTGGAGTGAGGGCCCCAAAACTGGACACAGCACTCAAGGTGTGGCCTCACCAGTGCCGAGTACTGGGGCGCAATCACTGCCCTGCTCCTGCTGGCCACACTAGTGCTGGTACAAGCCAGGATCCCATTGGCCTTCTTGGCCAGCCGGGCACACTGCTGGCTTGTATTCAGTCGGCTGTCGACCAGCACCCCCAGGCCCTTTTGCACTGTGCAGGTTTCCAGCCACTCTTCCTCAAGCCAGTCGTGTTGCAGGATGTTGTTGTGACCCAGCTGCAGGATCTGGCACTTGGCCTTGTTGAACCTCATACTATTGGCCTTGGCCCATCAATCAGGTGCTTCTGCAGAGCCTCTCGACCTTCAGCAGATCAACTCTCCTACCTAACTTGGTGTTGTCTGCAAACTTACTGAGGGTGCACTCGATCCCCTTATCCAGATCATTGATGAATTCCTCCTGCTATGTCTTGTCACCTGCTGCTTTTTCATTTGTCTTTCATTGTCTCCCTCTCTGTGGTTCAATTTTAAAATCCTTGTCTGTGTTTCTTGTACCTTCTTCCTTTTAAAATTCTCTTTCTATTTTTCTGTATTGGGTTTATGTGTCAAGGTTTTGGTAGTGGTGACGCTGCCAGGGTGGCTTCAGCGAGAAGACACCAGAAGCTGTCCCTGTGGTGAGTGGAGCCAATTCCAGCAGACCGCAAGAGGGACCTGTCGCTGGCCCAAGCTGAGCCACAGTTCTTCAGGTGAGGCCTCACTAGTGCTGAGTAGAGGGGAAGGATCTGATGAGATGCACCCCCAGAGTCCTGAGGCAATTGGCTGATGTAGTTGCCAAGCCACTCTCTGCGATATTTGAAAAGTCCTGGCAGCCAGGTGAAGTCCCTGGAGACTGGAAAAAGGGAAACATTGCACCCATTTTGAAAAAGGGTAGGAAGGAGGAGCCTGGGAACTACCAACCTGTCAGCCTCACCTCTGTGCCTGGGAGGATCGTGGAACAGATCCTCCTAGAAGCTCTGCTAAAGCACGTGGAGGACAGGGAGGTGATTCAAGACACACAGTGTGGCTTCAGCACGGGCAAGTCTTGCCTGACCAACATAGTGGCCTTCACTGATGGAGTGACTGAATCAGTGGACGGGGAGGAGCTCTGGGTATCATCTCTCTGGACTTCTCTAAAGCCTTTGACATGGTCCCCCCACAACAGTCTTTACTCTAAATTGGAGAGATATGGATTTGGTGGGTGAACTGTTCAGGGGATAATGAATTTGTTGGATGGTCACAACCAGAGGGTAGAAGTCAATGGCTTAATGTCCAGATGGAGATCAGTGTCAAATGGACCCTCAGGGGTCCGTACTGGGATCAGTGCTGTACAATATCTTCATCAATGACATGGACAGTGGAGTTGAGTGCACCCTCAGCAAGTTTGCAGATGACACCAAGCTGAGTGGTGCAGCTGACATGCCAGAGAGACAGGATGCCATCCAGAGGGGCCTGGACAAGCTGGAGATGTGGGGCCATGGTTCACCTCATGAGGTTCAACAAGGCCAAGTCCTGCACCTGGCTCAGGTGAGTGCTCAGTATCAATACAGGTGGGGGATGATGTGATTGAGAGCAGCAGAGAAGGACTGCAGAAAAGGACCTGGGGGCACTGGTGGATGAAAGGTGGGACATGAACTACCAATGGGCACTCACAGACCAGAAAGCCAACCGTATCCTGTCGTGACCAGCAGGTTGAGGGAGGAGACCCTGCTGCTCTGCTCTGCTCTGAGACCTCACCTGGAGTACTGTGTCCAGCTCTTGAGTCCTCAGCACAAGAAGGAAATGAACCTTTTGGAGAGGGTCCAGAGGAGAGCCGCAAAAATGATCAGAGGGATGGAGCACCCTCTCCTTTGAGGACAGACTGAGAGAGTTGAGCTTGTTCAGCCTGGAGAAGAGGAGGGTCCAGGAAGACCTTATTGTGGCCTTCCAAGTACTTAAAGAGGGCCTATATGAAAGATGGGAACAAACTTTTTAGCAAGGCCTGTAGTGACAGGAAAAGAGGTGATGGTTTTTAGCTAAAAGAGGGGAGATTCAGACTAGATACAAGATAGATACTAGATACAAGAAAGACATTTTTTACTAGAGGGTGGTGAAACACTGGCACTGTTTGCCCAGAGAGGTGGTGGACACCCCATTACTAGAAATATTCAAAGTCAGGTTGGATGAGACTCTGGGGAACCTGGTCTAGTTGAAGATGTCTCTGCTCACTGCAGGGGAATTGGACTAGGTGACCTTTGAAGGTCCCTTCCAACCCAAAGCATTCTATGATTGTATGATCATTAGACTTTGCAACTCCCCAAGCAAGGCGGCTTCACCAGAGTCTGTAAGAAGCAGAGGTGTTCCTGTCCACTGTCCTGTCAGACTGGCCCAGGAGGGAGGTGACTGGCAAGTGGCAGAAGACAGGAGAAGAGGAGGTGAGCTGTGCAGCATGGTTTTCATAGCCCCCTCTTAAAGCAAAACAATCTCCTGTGACCAGAACTGGTTATGAAAGACGTGTCCATCCATACTAGAACTGGGTTTGAAAGATATGCGGAAATAATTTCTCCCCGTAATTACGAAGGTCTGGCATCTCCATTTGCAACGGGAAGGCTTTGTGGGAAAAAAAGGAGCATTTGCCGCCTTATAAGGCGTTGCAAACCCCACCTAGGAATAAATGTAGTTTCATCATTCAGGAGCTGGGACATTTTCTACAGCTCCCTGTAAATCTTTGGAAACTGAGGAAGCAACATCTGTCTTCTTGTCTAGCTTTTTCTATTTCCGATGAAGCTGCTGAACGGTTTTCAGATTTTGTCCCTACCCCCCATATGACTGGCCTTTGCAATCAGTTTCATCATCACGAAGGGGTTCTCTGGTGCCCTTTTCTGCCAACTGTCATGTGAGATGAGGACAACGGGAGTGTCAGAAACTTGCCTGTTCTCAGCTTCCCTAAATCAAATCACTCCCAAGGATCACTCTACAGGTTGGAGGAAAGGAGAAGTCACAGCGCAGACGAAGTGAAGGGCACCTCTAAAGCCAAGGAGAGCCCACAGTGCGCAGCTCAGTCAACGCTCCGGGGCAGGACCGTTTGGTTTTTCAGAAAAATAGAGGCATGAGAGTTTTGTTCCATTTTGTCTGTTCAGGTTTCCAGACTAAACAAAATGGATTTCTATTAATTCTATTTAAATGATCATCCTTTTAATCACACTTTCTTCTTGCTACAAAGATTTTTTTTGAGTATTCCTAAGATATTTAACCTTGTGGTACTTCTTCCTTTTTTTTCTTTAACACCACCAGTGAAAACTAGCAGCTCCTACTAAAACAGACTTTCTTAGAGAAACCTGCAATTTTTTTACACATGGACCACACAAGCTATCCTCAAGCAATGAACAGAAACTGTGCTTTATTTAACATACAGTTTTTAACCCACCAGAATAAAACCAAGAAATTTCCTCCAAAAATCTGACTGTTGGGCCTTTCTTTCTTTGGAAGATCTATGCAGTCAATTCATTTAAACGTGTTTAACTTCTGGACGTAAATTATTTTTAAGAAGTGAAGCAAGACTACTGATTTATTTTGATAAAAGGAAACTCAAGAGACCTTGCTAGCTTTCATTGCTTTCTATAACTGGGATTTTTTTCTATCTCTCTATTTATGAATATACCACACAACAAAATAAGTATTCTTGTATATTTTATTTACGTACTCATGTCTGAGGAAGGAATTATCAGCATTTTACTTAGTATCTAAACCAGGAAAATTATTCTTTCTAGATGGGAAAAAGCAATCTTCCCTTTTGTTTCAGTTGTCATAAAGCGTACGTAATACACTCTATCCCAAACTTCCCTTTGCTTCCACCTTACAAGCAAAGTAAAACACAAGATCTTTGTTTTAAATTCCCCTCTCCCCTTCTCAGATAACTCCTACAACTGTTTTTGCACTTCTGGTTTAGCAAAACTTCCCGACAAGGTAAATCTCCAGCAGTACCTTCACAGCAAAAGGGCAAACCCAGCCGTGTTTGTCTGCACCGCGTGCTAGAGCCTGACGGGCTGCTTCCACGGCAGCTTCGCTTAAGTTAACTTCATACATAATCCCCTAAGTTAGGAAAAGTATTTAGGTTTGTTCTGTACAAGTCTTTACTTTTGCCTTCAACGAGCAGGTGTTAAGGATTAATCAAAGCTAAATTTAATTTGGAGTAACATTAGTCAACAGTTCGGGTGTAATTTAGGAGAGAATAATCAGTCTGAGTGTTTGCCAGGCAGTGTTCATTCTGGGTGAGTAGGTGCTTTTTCATAGCACCGCTATAGCCGATTTATTGCTTTTAATTTTGCTTCAGATTCACACTGCGGAGCTAGCTCTAAGGACTTACACCACAGCGTAAGTCGAGATGCAGGCCGCCTTAGGGCTCGTTGACAGTATTTGCCTTAGAACTCTGTCTCACACGAGAACCTCCCTGTTGTCCTATTTCCTTGTACCAATACAGCTGTCTTCCTTTGCGGGTCCTTGCTAATTAAAAATACTTGGAATATCTTGAATCCCACCGTAGCAAAAACATTGTGGCATAACACATAAATTACAAAGAAAAAGCTCCTGCTAGCAGGGGTCATCCCTGCCGTTCGTAGTAGCACGGTCATACACTGCGTTTGCAGCCCCACGCGGCTCTCCTCTGACTCGCCTTAGTCACAGCCGTTGGCTGCGGGTCCCCCCTGCCCCAGCAGCGGAGAATGGGCAGGGAAGGGAGGTGCCCTCCCCCCGGAAAAATCACAGGCGTTTCCTTCTGCTGCAGCTGCTGTTGCGAGGGTGGGTTGGAGAGATTCTGCACAGGCAGAGCCAAGGTGCCAACAGTTGGCGCTTCTTGGAGAACAGAAAGCTGTTCAGAGAAAAAGCTGCTCTCTCTGCAGAAGTACAATTAAATCTGGTCTCTCTAGGGAATAGAAACCAGATGTTATATGCTGCCTCTTAATTTTTTATTTCTGCAAATTAAACAGGGTGGGGGGACAGATAGTACCTTTCTAGGTTACACTTCAGCGGGTTATTCAGACTTACCTGTTTTAAGATATTTCTATGTAAAGTATTTGGATTGCAAAAAAATCTGTTCTCCCTACTTTTTTTTTTTTTGCTAAGCAGATAATTGATTATCAATTTTATATCAGTCTGAAATTCATCCATAAAACACTTGATTTTCTGACTGTGGAGAGTTTTTTCTGAAACTGGGGTATCACACATCTTTTTATACAAGCTTGTTTTATCTCATTATTATGCATTTCTTAAAGCTCTCATTCTTCTATAAAAGATTATTTTGTAAAAGTGCCCTAGTGAGGTGATTGAGCATTTTCTTTATCAGTTATTTCCTACCAAATTTGCCCGTGGTACATGTTAAAGTTTCCCTTCTTCTACTGCCAACTCAGCTATAGTAAATCACGCGATTTAGCCTGGTGATAATTTATTCCAGCCCATGATGCATGAGATGTAAAAAGCCCAAAGGAAGAGTTTGAGGGACTGGAATTAGGAGGGGAAAAAAATCCCAAACCAAACATTCCCACCTTTTTTCCTTGCAAACTCAGCATATCTTATGCTGAAATTACTGAGACACCACGGAGCCTGCTTTTTTCACAGTCTCTTGGTGGTGGAATCACACTTTAAATCTTTCTGCAAAACCATGACTTGGTTAACACTTCATTATGCAAGAAGAGTTCTACTGTGCTGCAGTTGGCAGGAAACCCTGAGTTTCCTCAGGCGTTTTATTCATCACCCGCCTCAAATTAAGAAAATGTGACTTTAGAAGTTTTTGTCCAAAAGGCAAATGAGTGTCTGTTTACCCAATCATCAGTTGTACTAGGTGGAGATATTAAAAATGTGAAAGATCAGATACCATAGTTAAATTAAGATATTTCTGTCATTTTTGCCCCTGAAGCTAACCGTGTTAAAGTATTATTTGAAGAGTAACATGTTTCAGCTCAAGGATCGTGAATGGCTTGCAGTATGATTTTACAATGTGGCTAGTTAAATTAATTTAGTAAGTGGAGAACATGGCTATTTGCTCACATGCGGGTTTATAAATTGTGATCTTCAGACTACCAGCTGTCAGAAGCATCATTGTAACCAGCGCATACATGGTCCCAGGGCCAAATCATTCCTTTTACAACTTGCAGTAAGATGATGGGAACCTCCAAAGTATTTGAGGGTAGCACGTGGTGTAGGAAATCTGGCAGTCATACTGTTAAAGGAAAATTCCTTTTCAAAAAGCAGAAAATAGACTTATCACTAGAATAATATTATATCCAGTTCTCAATGACATTCACACTTGTGTAACACTGTGATTCAAACCTCTAAACACATGTGGATACTTACGGTTATTTTCTACAGCTGAGTCACAAACCCTTTATTCAATTTTTGCTTCTTTCTTTAAGCAAGACTCCAATCCGCAAGGTTTATAAATTCAAACAGTGAGGTTATATGCACTGAATGACAATATCTATTTTAATTTTGTATCCTTTAAGACACAAACTTAAGGTGAAAAAAAGAGATCCTTCTGAAACGAATAAATAACTTTGCCGTCATAATGGAAGCATACTCTGAAGAGAGGGAAAAACACTCTTCCCTTGGCATTGTCATCAAAACCAGTCCAGCTGCACTACCAGAGCATGTAAACCTTTATTTCTGCACCTAGCCCTTCTTTTCTGGGTCTCTTTGGATCTCTTAGAGCTAAATATGATGTCCGAACTAAAGCTACCTCAGTGCATTTCAATAGCATGGCCTTATGCAGAAAGACTTCCCAGTCTGTCTGCTCAGAATCCTGGGCTCAGGTCTGTAATAATGCGATATCCTGACAAAGAAATTACAGAAATATTTCACGGGAAGTGCCATCAAGAATTTATCTAGTCCACTTCCCTATTATAAATATGTTTAGATTCGTTTATATAACTCGTTGAATAAAGAGTGCAGGGGATGCTGTAGAAAATCCCTGCTACTCTCATATCATGTATTTTTCATTAGGCTAACACACAGGAGTTTTTTCCTCCAATGTAACTGGGTATCAGAAGATATTTGTAAACCTCTTTTTTTTTTTTTAAAACTAGCAATGATGTTCAAAATGAGACATTTTAAAACAATATCCTGAAATATCTCTGATTTCAAAATATCACATTATTCTTTTACAAACTGCCTATGCACATAGGAAGGAATGACTAAAAGGTAGCTTCTGGTTTGTACGGCTTTAGAAAAACAATTCAGCCTGCATTAAATCAGTCTGTTAATTGATTCCATCTTTAAAAATCCTCATGACAATTCAGATTCTGCTTTGAAAACTGACATCCCCTCCAAGAAAGAAACCCACAGAGCAGTGGATAAATTTCACACAATTTGAAAAGAAAGACTGTCAGAAATGAAACAGTAGGGATTAAATTTAGATTAGGTGCAATTCATGGGTCTAAGTTAGAAGTGAAAGTAGCCTTCCTGTACAGATAGTAAAAACTCAGATGGATGGTGCCCTGAGCAAACTGGTCTAGGCTGGCCTGTACAACTCTCAAATCTGTGAAGAATATAGAGTTACTGACTAGCTTAGGTTGGACCTCAGGAGGTTATCTGCTTCAGCTTCCTGCTCAAAGCAGGTCCAGTTTCAAAGTTCTGTGAGGTTGCTTAGGGTCTTACGCACTCAAGGTTTTTAAATATTCAAGGCTGGGGACTCCACAGTGTCTCTGGGCAACATATAACCGCATGTGGCACCTAACCCCACCCCATCTCTCTTGTGCAGCCCATCCCCACCTCCAGACCCACACACTTCCTTTTCACACTGGAACTCAGTTAGGAGTTTCCTGTTCAGCCAGTCTGTCCGCCTGCTACATACACCCTTTTTCCTGCCGTTCAGGATGGACACTCCTTGTGTGTTCAGGAGGCTCACTCTCTGCGGCCCTTTGCCCTTCAGAGCACCGTCTCAGGAGATTCTTTCTGCCTGCTAGCTGCCTGAACAAGCTGCAGCCAGTTCAGAGTCTACAGTCTGCCGCTGCTGCCTCTGTTCTGCGCTACTATGACTACTTTGCTTTTGAGAAAACAAAACAAAACGAAATCGTAAGGCGAGAGCGAGTAGAGCAGATCTCAAACTGTGCAAGATCACTCCATTGTTAAATGGCTGACGTTGGATTAGAGTGTTCACTGCCGCACGGTATTACATCCAGATGCCTTCAGACTGTAAAGGTAGCATGAGCTTACTCCTTGTTTTTCAAAGCGACAGTTTTCTTTAAGGAGAGAAGAAGCCAATCGTACCGTTGCCCCTCCATGGCTGTGACTATGCTACATGTGCTTATGCACTGGGAAAGAGGAGAAGGTGGCCAGCCAGATTCAGAAGGAAATTCTCCGTTCTTCCCTCTCTGTGCTTGAGAGAAGGTTATGGGTAATTATTTTTTGTCTGAACATTTTTAGGCTGCCTTTGAATTTCTAATATCCTGAGATGTGTCCAGAGATGCACTGGCCACTCCCTCAGCTGTAACACTCCCCAGGCAATTCTCTACCAGCCTCCTCCATGGCAGTTCAGTAAGGGCAGGAGCAGGTGCATTTCCATCTTCCAAATGGAGCTCCCCAGAAGCTGTTGTCTGCTTTCTATCATATGATGTGTCACAACATAATTCCAACTGCTTGCTCTTTTTTAACCCTCTCTCCCTCCACGTATGATATAGAATTGTCTTTCCTCCTCTTCCTGTGGGTTTGTGTGTCTCCCGTGTCTCCAGTTACCTCAAGAAAGGAAAGTTTCTAGGGGCCAGATTCCACATAAAATGTAAAGAGATCTGGTAGTCAAACCAAGTGGACAATTCTCTTCTAAAAATAAATGTACTTTCTGTCACCATTGAAGGGTCTTTACTAAATATTCTCCATATGCGTAAATCTACTCATCTCAGGATTTGAGGACACGTATTTTATTTTAAATAACAGAAGAATCAGGTAATAAAATTAATTCCTTGGGCAATTCTTCAAAGGGTCAGTTTCCAATAGTTTCCCCATCACTGGTAGACTCTGAAGGCGCTGAAGACAGCTGACCACACGGCATCGGAACTCATGCAACTTAACTTTGACTTCTGCAGAGCTGCATTCACTTGCAAGAGATCTAAGCTCTGGTCCCTGCAAGAAAAGCAAACTGTCAGGGAGGAAAGGTCAGACACAGACTTCAGAAATTTCTGCTGAGGAGAATCAGTTATTTCAGCTCTCCACTTAAAACTTGAACTCAGGAATATTCTTCCCTACATTGCGGGTTTTCCATAGGGATCTCCCAGTTTGCTGAAGGAATAACCAGGCTTGAGAGGGAACGGTTGAAGGTGGAGTAGCAACATGTCAAACCCCTTTTCTCCACGTTATAAATTCAGCTGCCTGGGAGGAAACCACCTCATGACTTGGAGCACTTTAGGACAAACATTAATAATAACAAATTCTAATTGGTCATTACTGCTCGAACGGAAAAGATCAGATTTCATTTTCACCAGAAGGAAATGAAAATGTCATGTACTGTAATATGACAAGCATGGAATTTACAGTAGTGATATGTACGTGTAATTACCTTTATATGTGTAAATGCACACAAAGCAGAACACCAGGGAGGCCGTTTTACAACAGATTTAATCAAGAGAACATCTACGTCTCCTCATAAACTTACTTAGCCAACTTTGAAAAAAGAATGGAGTTGATTAGACAGGTTAATGGGGTGATGTCTGTATAAATGACAGATGGCCACGTTAGAACAGAAAGTTGTTCACTCTCCATTTTTTATTTTATTTTACTTATGAGACTATTTTACTGGGGTTTTTTTTTACTTATGAAAGCATTGCTCATACATTTTTGATTAGCAGTGGTTCACTGAAAAAAAGCAATTCGCAATGAAACTGAACTTATAACTGGATGGATGTTGTCATTATACTTAAGTGGCAATAATCAAAACTAAAATACAAAATGAATTTTTTGGAATTCCAGGTCCTTATAAACATCCTGACCTTCCCACATTGGCCTGCAAATGGAGAAAAGTGCTTACAGATTTGCAAGCTCACAAGAACATAACAAAGGAACGGAAACATGAAGCAGAAAGATTGCTTTTTATGATAAAGGGAACCCATTTGTGGTGAATTTGACAGAGTAATTAAAAAAAATTAGAATTCAAAAAAAGCAAGAGTCTCAGCTAAGAATAATAATAATAAATATTATTCTGTAATAATGCAACATTATCTATACTTGATTAAAAAATCCGCCTTGGGCATAATGATTTTACCTCAGAATTATTGCAGTGTAGAGTGTGGAATAGCCTAGATTGTTAATCTTCCCTCAGATACTTGAGGTATCTAGAAGTGGATCACACATACAGCGTTAACGGAAGGAGGATTCACTCAGTACCTGCACTAAGACCTCTGGCAGGGCGCTCTGGGGAGCCTGGCCCAGCCTGAACAGGAGGAAATGCGCTTCTGCTGAAGCTGCTCCTGAAAGCCACCATCCCAGCAGCAGCTCCTGGCTCTTTCCTGGCTGGCGTGCTGCTCAGCCACCATCTGTGAGCCACCTTTGGCATGTACCATGGTTTGTGAAGCTCTGTCTTAAGATTTCCAGTGCCTACTCAGCTGTTAGATAATCACAACAGTGTGGTTACTTCTGCAACTAGCTCACATCTCTCTTCTCCTGTATGAAAAGTGACCATCCCTAAACAGACCAGGAATAAAGAAAGAAAGATGTGCGTTGTTAACCTTCAACTCTTTTTTCCCTCCTCCTTTGGTATATTTCACTGGTCTGAAGCGCACAGCTTCTTCATCTGACGCAGATCCTCAATTAAAACAATGCTATCGAACACCTCTCTGGTCTTCCAGACATGTGTGTCAGGTTAGCACTTGGCATGGTTTTGGTGGTGGGCGGATGGGGCTGCTAGCGGAGCCCCTGTAAGAAGCTTCCTGAAAAGCTCCTCTGGCTCCAATTTGGCCCCGCCTCTGGCCAAGACTGAGCCAATCAGCGCCTCTGCAATTAAACATATTTAAGTGGGGAAACCTGTTTGGCAACAGCCTTTTGTTTTGGAGCTCTCTTTTGTTTTGGGGCTCTCTTTTGTTTTGGGGGTGGTAGGACAGAGGGAGAGACAACCATGCAGTCACCCAGGTTAGTGAGGAAGAGGTCAGGGAGACATGCCAGGAGCAGCCATTTCTCTTCAGCCCATGGCAAGATGGCAGGTTGAGTCTTTGCAGTCCTCAGAGATCAGTGGTGGAGAAGAGGTCGATTGGCAGATCATGGAGAAGCCCACACTGGAGCAGAGAGTTGTGGAGATGCTTGAGCAAGCAGTTGATCCTGAAAAAGGATGTGACTCTTGAGGGACATCCGCGCTGGGGCAGGGAGCAGGGAGAATCGCTGCTGGCAAGAGAACCCCACTCTAGCTGGAGGAGTTCATGGAGGACTGCCTCCTGTGGGAGGGACATCATGTTGCCACAAGGTGAGGAGTGTTCCTCTTGAAGAGCAAGTGGCAGAAGCAGCAGGTAGCGAACTAGGGCTGACGATGACTCCCCAGTCCTCTGTCCCCTGTGCTGAGTGGGGGGAAAAGAGGTAGCAGAGCTGGGCCTGGGAAGAAGGGAGGGGTGGGGGCAAAGATGTATTTAAGATCCTGTTGTTTCTCTCACTATCCTACTCTGATTGGATTGGTTGCTTGGTAGTGATTTTGTTGTCTAGATGAAATTGATCTTGTTTCCCCAAGTTGAGTCTGTCCTTTGCCTGTGACTGTAACTGGTGAGTGAGTCCTCCCTGTCCTTTGACCGGACCCTTAAGTCATTTATTGTATTTTCTCCTACTGGAGTGATAGAGCAGTTGCGTGGTACTTGGTTGCCAGCTGGGTCTAAACCACAACAAGAATTTGGAAAACAAAGTCTCCCAGGAATGATTTCTCCTGAAAATTTCTGTGTGAATTTAGGATTTATAGAAGCTCTAGACTAAGTTTTAAAAAAACCTCTGGATCTTTGGGACCTTCTTTGCATTTGTTGGGATTGTAGTACCAGTGCAGTGGAACTATCCTTAGGTGTGTACATGGAACTCTGCAGTAGGTAGCAGTAATGAAAGATAATTATAGATAGCCAGTGAGGACAATGTGGCTACAGCGTATCGCGGTCTGGCTCAGAATTTTTGCAGGATTTCCAGTGGTAGCACACTGCTGATTTTTTTTAGTAATGTACAGTAGCATATCACAAGTTTAGTTTCATTTAGCTGTACATATGCAAATCAAGTTTACATAGCAGTGGCTAATCCTCATGAACAGAAACAGGTCAGCTTATTCCTTAGGCAGGTAAATGGGTGGCTGGCAAATGCAGATACAATGGTCTAGCTTTTTCAGGTAACGTTTTAATCAACAGTTCTGGAGGACAGTTTAACATCATACTTAAATTACTACACAACTGGACCAACTTGTCTCACAATTCACCTCTTACTAACATGAAGAAAATAAATTTCACACAGAGTATTGATCTAGGTAATAGCTGTGACTGGCTTTGTGTTCGGTGTTGACACTTCCAACAGATTAATTGCTGTAACATTAGCAGCACCACTTACCAAAGTGTTGCCAAACCAAGACAGGCATCATGTCATGGACATTGTTTAGATCCAACTTTGCTCAACTGATTTCTTAAGTTCAGTCAAAATTTTACCATGTCCTAATGATACAGCCAGCCCCTGCTGCCAGATTCCAGATTTTCTCCGGAGCTCCTATTTTCCCTGGAGTCAGCTAGATGCTCACAGCATTTGAGGTGACGATAACTAATGTTTTGTTTTCAGTTAGTGCTAACTGGAGTAATTGGATAGGTGGTGGATCTCTTGCTTTATAAATGTAGTGGGGAAAGGATGTAGAGAGTAATATAGAAAGAATAATACTAAAGATTTGTCTCTTCAGGAAATACTCACTCCCACAGTGCCTGATGTGTAACAGTAAGCTACTGTCCTCCAGCACCTGCCTGCCTGGCAAAGTAGTCAGTCTGAGTGCCTTGATATGCAAATTTCAGAGCTAATCTACACAGACAAGCCTTGACCAGTTCAGTTTATTGTGATTTCTTAAAGTAAGTATGTAAAAGAATGTTCCTTGGTACACAGCTGTTATAACAGTCTAATGGAAGACAGTTCAGTTTGCAAGAGCCTATTTGATGCTGCAGTCTTAAACCTTCTCTTCCTGTTTTCATCCCGTTCCTAAAACGCTGATTCTCTTCATTCTTTACTGCTCTGTATGGACGGTCTCCCTCCTTGCCACTAATCCCCGTTTGTCTTAAAACGGTCTCTAGTCCCCATTCCTTTCACTTTTTGCTCTTTTGGTCTCTAATTCACCTCACTATTTTGATACAGTCCCTCTCCTGCCTTTCAGAACATGAAGATCACCTCCTCTTCCTTGTCCTGCTCATCCTCCTACACACAGCCCTATGAAATTGTCTCCCTCCAACAACAGCCTCCTCTCTCTGAATCCTACACAAGTATCTCTTCAGAGGGAGCTAAAGTGAAAAGAAAATGAGATAATAAAAAATGTGTGACAGATTAAAAGTTAATTTAGTAGTAGTTATAAAAGTTCTAGGCAAGCCAAAATTAATGCAGCATCCAAAATGTATAAAAGCCATTTAAAAAGAAGAAAAACAAATACAGCAAATACTCTCCACCCCCCCATATTTTTTTACTTTTTGTGTAGTCACCAGTTACTGCGCAGTCTCTGGGAAACAATGACTGAGCTGAAACCCTCAGGCCTGTCTGTTCTCTTCTGTTTTTACTCTAGCGCTGTGATCCAGAGAAGTACTAAAAGCCAGAGGGAGATTATAGAGCTTATGTGTTCATTCCAGGAGCTTCCCTAATCTTTGCAGTCGTAACTACACAATAGAGCTGAAAGACTGAAGCATCACAACACGTACCAACAGTGAGCTGGTTTTGTAGTAGTAATAATAGTAATAATGGTAAGAATAATAATATTTCAAGTTTTTGTTACGCATTCCTTTCTGTGATGTAGCACAGGCCCAGGACTCCACAGATCTTAATCCATCCTCTGAGAAGTGATTTGTTGGGGATTTCAAAACATCCTCTGAGATCATGCTAGAGTTTTATGCAGAAAACCTCTTGTAATCCCTCTCAAAACTCTAATATGAAGCTATTTCTAGGTCTTTTGCTTCTTCTGGGCTTTTTTTGATCAACTCTTGCCTTTTAAACAGCAAAACGGGTTTGGCTGGAGGGTTTGAACAGTGTGTGAGAAATAGCTGCAGTGCAAGCCAGGTGTCACAAGGTGGGGGGCGCACAGCTGCTGCGAGGCTTCCACAAGCTCACAGAATCCTTTGGGTCCAGCCAGGCAGATACGTGCAGGCTCAAGGTCACCTCCTTCCCGCATGCTGCAAGAGTACAGCTACCTGATCTGATAAATAGGGCTCTCAAATTGAGGTTTCAGGGAATAGTGAAGAAGCTATTTCTTCTTCTTCGTGAAGAAACATGATTTGTAGTATCTTCCGTGCACCAGTGACATTCTCCTTTGTTTTGCCCAAGTACAGCACGGGGTTTACTACCAAAGCAGGGAACAAAGTAAACATGTCTTACAGTGCTGCCAGAAACTGCATTCTTAAGAGGACTTTCAGAACAACAATGACAGCTTTTAGTACGAATGAGGGACTAGAAAAAAGGCTTAACAAGGTAAGGCTGTATGACTCAAAAGGAAAAGTAAGGAGTGCTCATTAAATATAGTGCACAGTGAGTTGTTTCACAAGATTTTTCAGAATTTGCTGTGTGAAAAGTTCATATTTACTTTGATGGAGTTATTTCCTGGTCTGGAAAGTGTAAGGGATTACACTGATATTTTGAAGATCCTTTCTAAACTAAATGAACCAAAGAAATGAGCTAAAGCAGCTTCTTCAGCTCAGTGCCAGCATTATTTCTTTAGTGAATGGAAATGCATTTTCTAATGCTACCTAGCCAAGACTCATTAAGCATTCATTTATTAATTCAGTGCTTTTAATAACAGGTAGGAGCTATCCACCAATCATGAACATGTGATACAGACAAATGAAGAGATATACTGATTACGCTTCTAAACAAAAGTGAGTAAAATTCACCATAGGCATTTAAAAAAATATTTAGAAAAGTAAAATTCTACATTATAAAAATGCACTGAAGTATATTTATTAAAAAAAAATACCATCTAACATGTACTGCAAAAGCCTTCACGCATAATCAAAGCAAAACTTCTTTGGCAAGGCTAATCTTTATTTTGGGATTATATTGCTTGCTTGAGATATTATGTTCCCTGCAGAAACAGAGAGGACCTCTCATTTTTAAGGTCAACAGCATTTATAAGCAGATTTTTAAATTTCCAGTCAAGGATTTTTAAAGCAGCTCTTAATCACAGAACATCAGAATCATTTGGGTTGGAAAAGATCTGTAGGATCACGGAGTCCAACGTTAACCCAGCACTGCTGAGTCTACCACTAAAACATGTCCCTAAATGCCGCATCTACACATCTTGTAAATGCCTCCGGGGACGGTGACTCAACCACTCCCCTGAGCAGCCTGTTCCAGTGCTTCACAATCCCTTTGGTGAAGAAATTTTTCCTAATATCCTCGTAAACCACCCCCAGTGCAGCTTGAAGCCCTTTCTTCTCATCCAGTGCTCAAGATCAAGGAGCATTTTGTCATAAAGTTGTAAAATTACATATTATTTCTTTTCCCTCATTTTGCTTAAGGGCAGAGTGTTTAATTGCTAAAATGTACTTAAGTAAAAAATTTTTCTGACATTGCTGGATGTCGTGAGGCTGTCCAAAACTGCCAACAAAACTGAACACATCAATTTAGTTGGACTGTGTAAGCAGAAGGAGGTTATGAGTTATTATGGACACTTGCTTTCTTGTTCTATATGTACTAAATGTTTTTTTTTTTTACATAAATGATCTGATCTCTGAGCACGGCTCCGATGTAGCTGCAGCAATTAAAAATGTTAAAACTCCAGCTGCCAAAAGTTACTCTTCTTGCAGCAGGTGCGTCGCAGCTGGCCCAGGGGTGCTCCTTGGCTGCTGTACTTCACTGCCCCCACTAGCTATTAGCGCCCATGGAAAAGAAACCCCCCAGTCAGCTGCACAGCCCCAGCTCTCCCAGCCTCTCCTCCTACACCATCCTCGTGGCCTGTTGCACGACCCATCCCATGGGTCTCTTGTACTGGGGAGTCCAGAATGGGACATAGCGTCCTGGATGGGGTCTGATCAGTGCTGAATAGAGGGTTCAGATGACTTGAGCTTCTAAACCACCGTACACATACTTGAAAAGGTTATTTAAACAGAAAATGTATTTTTTCTGAAAATCAAGTTTGGAGACTTAACTGGTACTTTCCATAAAATCTTTTGGAGTTCATTCCCAGTCTGGGGTTTCAGTTCCTTTTTAATCCATGCTTTGTGATTCTTTTGGGATGTAAGGTTTAGAAGAAAAACTTTGTTAGCTTTTATTCCCTTAGCTCCACACTTCTAATTTGATTGTGGAAGGCAGAACCTGCATTAGACTTGTAACCACATTTGGGAAGCTGAGACAAAGAATTAAGATAGGGTTTACTACAAATTCTCAGCTGTACTTTAAATGACTTTCATATAAGGTAGTCTATTTCTGCAGATCTTGGGTGGTGGTTTTTTGGCAACCACCATGCTTGCTTGAACGTAAAACCAGGCCAAATGGAGACGAGATCACCTGGAGAATTTAACCTTGGTTTTACCTGGCTGAAAAATAAAATAAAACCAACTTTCTCCAAAACCCTA
>NW_010427209.1:0-2195 GCF_000710305.1 Buceros rhinoceros silvestris | reverse complement strand
CCTGCCTTGACTGATGCACACGCCCCACTGCCTTTAACAATCAAGACTAGTCAAGAAGTATTTATTTATCCGTAAGACAATATAGGAAGATCTGACAGGATTCAACATGACAGTGCTGTCTTCACTGGCAAACTGGATTTGCTGGCTATTGGAGTATTCAGGTTGGCTAAAAACATCTGAAATCCATTAAGGAGGATTTTAGCAAGTAATTTTCTTTGGTTTATTTTCTTTCTAATGTGATGTTAAAACAAGAAGAAAGCAGAAAAAGATTAACAACAAACATCACGTTCTGCGCAGAAAACAAGAGAGGCCACAAACAGAACTCATAGTCCAAGTCACAGAAAAAATTCCAAACGTTATTTCATCTCTGCTTTTTCCAGGTAGCAGATAGCCTGGTGAAGAGCTAGAGGCCAGCCGTGGAGGTAGGGAATACTTAAAAGCAGGCAGGTGAGACTGATGTGAGAAAACCTGCATGTAGCCAGTTTGAAGGCTCAAATATAAACTGTATCTTCCTTACAAGAGGGAAGACAGTACTTTAGGAAACTACAATTGGCTCAGAAAGACAGGAAAGCCCAAGCAATAGACGTGAAAAATATAAAACAAGCATAAGAAATGCTGGCATCAGGAAACCCTAAGATTAAAATATCGAGATTAAAATATCAAGATTACACAGCATGTGTATAACCACACAAGCTCAACGGAGTTTTGTAGAGACTGAACGTGTCAACATTACAGTTCTAAACATTTCAGAGGGGGAAACTGCAGATGTTTGCTACTCAAATCCGAGATCACCATCTTTTCCTAATAATGTATGTATGTAACTAAGAGACACAAGGAAAGAAAGGGGAAAAAAAGGAGCTTACTCCTTTCTTAGGACTTGGAAATTCAAACAGGAAAGCAGCTACAGAATATTCTAGTCTTGATACACGTTCTATAGATAAATGTAACAATGTAAGAAAATTATGAAGGAAGGAACTGGAACAAGTATTATAATGGAATATGGTCCAGTGTGTCTTTAATTTTTCCCCCAAAACCATGGGAAATTTGATAACAATACACACAAAGTATGGCATTCCCAAATCAGGTCACAGACAAATTAAAATGGTATTTAATAACAAAATATTCAGTTAGAATGTAGTTAGTAGCTGAGAATTACCATTTTCTTTAGGGTGCTTATCAGGAACACCATGTATCACTTCAGAAAGCCATTTTCCAGAAAAACTGTTGCTTGATTTTGTTTATACAAACAGTCGGGGAGGCATACATACAAACTGTTCTGTCTCAAACATGGTGCAGTATCAAGAATAAGGTGTCATTTAAAAGATTTAAAGAATCCTTCCCTTTCACTCCATAGAATTAAATAAATGACAGTTTTTTATACAACACAGGACGTTAAGAATGCTTGTGAAGTGTTAGAAGGCACATATATTTTTTTTCCTGTGTCTATCTGTCTAACTGTAAGTTTTGTTCAGAACCCTGAAATGATCCTTCCTTTGGAAATCTTTAGATGCTGTCATGTTGCTGTGATAATTTGTTAATAAAACTTGTACGCTTGCCTGTCTGTTAAACAGGTGGTACGACATCCTGTAGTCCTTGGAAGGGTGTATAATCCTTAATAACACAAGCAATCTCGTTAAAAGCAGAGAGTTTAAGACTGCTAGAACAAAGAGTTTGGAGGAGCAGACCCTCTTAGTTCTTTATTACCAGCTATTCAGATTATCATCAGACAAACAGGTTCATCTAAAAGGTCAAACAAAAGGTTCCTTGCTTCTGAGATGACATACACATGTTATTTGTAGCTTTCTTAGAAGGAAGCACAGAGAGGGCTCAATTATCGTGCTTTATAACTGCCAGGAAGCAGGACCTGCAGTTTGACGTGGAGGTTTCCACTGGGATATTTAGCAATCTGTATGTGGGAACACATGCACGCAATGGCAGGCAGAGCTACTGCATCCAGACACGGGTCCCCACGTTTGAAAACGTGACTGTCCTCCTTTCGCATACAGTGCGTGCATCCAGTTTATTCTGGGATGCGATTTGATCGGTATTACTAGTTCGCCTTCACGGCAGGTCCCGGCAGAAGCGGGACGGAGGGACAAGGGAAGAAGGGGGGTTGATGAGGCAGGTGCTGCCAGGCGGCGAGGGGCAGCGGCGGTGCCAGAAACCGCACCTCGGCCAAGTCCCAAGGCTGCCCG
>NW_010427208.1:10298-21170 GCF_000710305.1 Buceros rhinoceros silvestris | reverse complement strand
TAAATCGGTCCCTCGACCCTTAACAATACCTTAAACAATTGTTTTCAGACACATGTTGTTGTGGTAACCTGTACTGCCTGGATATAGGGAGCAGCCCCTGCCCCCGTGCCAGTCCCCTTGGAGGCAAGGTAGGACCTGTTGTTAGGTGATCCCCCCTCTTGAGTTCAGAGGCTTGTCACTGCACATGTGCAGGAATGAGGGATCACTCCGGTCATGGCAGTGGAGGGCGCAAAACCCACCAGAGACCCCAGCCTCATTCCACAAATCTTTGGGGAGAGCAACTGCACATGTCCTGGAACCCCAGACTCATTTCTGGAATCAACCAGAAGGAGCAACTGTGCATAACCAGCTGAGGAGCTAAGCCCTATAAAGGGTGAGACCCGCACAGCTAGAAGAACCTGAGAGCGACAGCAGACCCTGCTGGGCAAGGACAAGCATTGCTGGAGACCTTTCCAAGGGTGGTGAAGCTTTCTCTATCCTCTTACTTTTCTTCTTCTTTCCTTTTCTCTCTCCTTCTCTCTTCTCTATTTTTCTATACCAGTGTTACGGTTTGTGCTTATGCCAAACCATTTTTGTTAAAATCATGTGCTGTTGCCTAAATACTATATCGAATACCCTGACAGGATTTAACCATTATTATTGAGCCCATTCGTTTGAATAAAGTTCTGTTCTATTGTTCCTCTGAGTCATTGTAGTGACTCTGCCAACTTTGTGGTTCTGCTGAGAAGTGGTTGGCTGCTTAGTCGATACATCTTTCAGGGGATTGCAGAGATTCACCTCCCTCATCACCCACCTTGTGTGGGGTGACACAAGTAAGAAATGAAGTACATGCTTGTTTAGTCTGTGTATAATGCCAAATTGGAAGAGACAGCTCATACACTAAAGGTCAGCACTTGTTTTGAGGCAAATTAGAGGAATGAGCCAACAGAAACCTTAGAAAATTCGAAGAGAGCGTATGTGAAGCTGTGAATTGCAGGTGAAATAACTCCTTTTAGTGGAACGGGGCTAAAGAGTGACTGACTGGGGAGCAGTTTTGCTGAAAAGAATCTTGAGGTCCAGATGTCAGCAGCATGGCCTGGCAGTAAAGAAAGCCAGCAGCATCCTATGTGTTATCAACAAGAAGACAGTACAACAAAAGAAGTGATTGTTCTCCTTTACATATCCCATGTTAGACTACATCTGGCATGCAGTATCCTGTCCCAAGCCCACCAATGCAAGATGAATGCTGATAAATTCTTGTTAGCTCAGCTGGGAAGCATTGAGCAGCTCCAGCACGTGCCCCATGAGGAGAGCCTGAGGTAGCTGGGCTTGCTTGGCCTGAAGAAGAGATAGCTTTTGGACCACCAAACAGCAGCTCCTTAGCACCTCTAAAGGGGTCATTAAGAGGGATTTGACTCTTTACTGAGATTTACGGTGAAAGAATGAGAGGTAAGTCGTTCTTCAAAACCGATTATTTGCCTGGATATTAGGGCAAAAAACCATCACTGTGATCAACAGAGCACTGGAACATCCCAGCCCATGAAAGCCTGTGCATTCTCCATCCTTGGAGATTTTCAAGACTCAGATAGACAAAGGCCTGCACAACTCGATCTGACCTTAAAGATGACCCTGCTTTGGGTGGACCAGAGACTTTCTGAGGTCTCCTTCAAACTAAATTATCCTATGATTCTACATTGAACAAGGTAAGAAATGTCATATATTTTTCATAGCACTTGTGTTATAATAGACTTCTCTAGGAAAAATTAAGTTTTCTATTAAACAATTTATGCTACATTTTCATTATGAACAGCAGTCTATTGGGACTTCCTCTAGAGTATTTAATTATTTTGAACTTTAAGTATTTGTACTGGCTTCTTAGTGGAGAATTTACACTACAGTTAAGTCATATTATCAAAAAATAAGACAAGAGATTGCCTTTACTTTCTTAGAGAAGTTTTCAGAATCTGCAGTTCTTACTACTTACAGAACATGTAAAACTTCTTAATTGTGGATTAATAGTCTCCAGCTGCGTGAGATGAATGCTGAATGACAATTTATCATCTTGACATAAAATCCAAAGGGATTTCTCTTGGCTGTAAAAGGTACAGATGGACAGTAGCTGTAGCAGCTGGAGAGGTGCTACAAAGTATGTGCACAGCTGAAAAAACAAATTGCTGCTCCTTACTGGAGAAGCACTTCTCACCTGAGAAACAGAACCTGGGGTCAGGTGTCCCATTATTCCTCTGAAAGAACCTGCAGGACATCTCCTCACACTGCATTCCAATGTGGTTGTTTTCTTCCTTATTGTTATAGGTGTCCTTCCCCTTATCAATCCCATAGATGTCTGAAAAATACTGAGAAGAAGAAGAGCCAACAGGATACTTGGTAGTAATTTTTAAGCATCTAAAATGCTTAAAAGGCATTAAATGAAATTAAATGAAATTAAATTTTGTCTTATGATACCTGAAGACTTCATGTACTTTTGGAGGAGGGAAGTGGTAATTTAGCTGAGAAGTTAAGTTATGGCATTTTATTTTATGTATAGTATCTGTGCAAAAGTGATTGCTCTGAATGTGATTTGAACTTTATTATATTAAATGTTTAGTCTGAACACACAAAAAGGAAACATCTTTCCTTTTACATTAATTTAAGTGTAAACTTAACTTCAGTATATTCTTTATTATAAAACCAAAATACCTGTATATTTAAAGGCCTTTAATAAGTATAAATTGATGTTCAGTTTCCTGTACTACATGTGACTATAGCTTTGCTATTATCCTAGTGTCTCCTGTGAATTGCCTGATTTATTTGGTCTTCTCTTGAAGATACATATCACAAGAGGAGACTTGTCTTCCTGCCAAGAGTTTTCCTGCAAATAGCTTTCCTTTTTTTTTTTTTTTGCAATTTTTTATCAATGTCATCTAGCATATTTCTATGGGGGAGAAAGACAGTTCATCTTTGAAGCTTCTCTCTGTAAAAACACATTTAAAATAACTGTGAAAGCACACAATTCCTTGTTTTGAGTTTTACGTCTCTACCCCTATAGAAGATGCAATAAATCTAATAAGGGATAAGAAGGGATGAAAAACAATGAGAAAGAGTGAAAGAACAAAATTGAGGGGGGTGGGCAGAAAAAAAAAAGAGAGCATTATCTCAATGAAAATTAAATAGATTGCCTACTACTGACAAAACACTAAAATATTAAGTAAAAATGATCACTTCATAGAAGAAGAGAGGTTAAGGAGAACGATTTAAATCTTGTAGGCTCTGTGTTGACAGTAATCAGCCTAATGTTACCTCAAGCAGCAGAAGAAAGATGTCTCAACGTGTATGAAATGCACCCGTATTAGGTGCTACGAGCAATTTCAAACTTTGACTGCAATTAAATCTTTTCTAGTAGTACGTTTAGGATAGAGGTTAACTATTGATAGGAGGCTTGAGAAACTGTTCACTGGTTTTATAGGAAAAATGTGTTGATAGATTATATTGATTTCTTTAGTATGAACTGCCTATAAAACTCTGAGATGCAGGTCATATTATAAGAGCAATAAAAACATATCTGAACTTAAAAACTGATCTTAGCCTAACATCTGTATCACTGCTAGAACTGCAGTGCAGAGTTATTATCCCTCCGCGGCCTTCAAATTTGTGGCAGTTTTGGAAGTATTCTTGAACAAATTTGCTAATGGTTTGCTGGGAATCGTTAATTTATTCATTGTTCATATCCATGAAAATGCTTTAAGAGATGTCTTTGTAAGTAGTAGCTCATTTGCTGAACATCTTCTAACATATATTGACCACATTTCATGTTTACTGTTCTTCTTTAGAAAATTTTTGTCATCTATTTTGAAAACAAAACTCACTGGATAACCTTACCCTGCCAAGTATTGTATGTTCTTACAGAATTCTGATTTAAAAGAAAACTGGGCAAGACCTTTACCTGCTATGAATTGTTGTGGATGTCTGTCAGTGGAACCCTGTTGATTTTGTTAAGTTGTGGAGCAGACTTGAAATTTTTCTTCACAATCATGAGAATCTTTTGAAAGGAATATTTTTCTCTTAAACACATCACCTGCTTGTGACTAGTAATAGTTCATGAAATGTTAAGTTGTTGACCAACAGAACATGATAATAACTGACATATGAATTTAGATCATCATTCAAAAATTGTATGATTAGAGGAATTTTGGGTTTGGGGGTTTGTTTTGTTGTTTTTTTAAGACAGAAATGGTTTTGCAATTAATAGTTTGACATCTTTAATACATTTATCCTACTGTAGGCTACATGTAGGCTACTAGAATCTTTTTCAGTACATTAAGTGAAGGAAATACAAGCTTTGCTCTGTCTTGTCACGTGTTGAATAGCTACATGTTGTGCATGACAAATCATAATTTGCGCCTAGCAAATTAAAACACTATGTTATTTTGGCTAGAAAACTCAGTCTCCCAGCAGGTGTCAAATCCTCTACTCCAAAGCTTAAAAAGCCAGATTTTGAGAACAAGATTATCACAGGAAATAAAATTAATGTAGAAAAGTACAATATGCAGTTTCAGTATTTTTTTTTAATTATCATTTATACAGCACTTGGAATATTTAAAGCATTTTACCAAGATTAACCAATTACTTTACCAACTTTTTGTTGGTTAGTTTACAAGATCTAGAAATGTCTTAGACTGCAAGCCTTGAGAATTACTCACTTTTTTCCTGGTCTTGAGGTAATAATTACATCATATTTTCTTGTTTCGATTTACTTCTCTGCAATATACAAAATTATTAGGTTATATATCAGGAAGAATTTCTTTACAAAGAGGGTTGTGAAGCACTGGAACAGGCTGCCCAGGAAGGTGGTGGAGTCCCCATCCCTGGAAGTTTTTAAAGGACATGTAGCTGTGGTGCTGAGGAACATGGTTTAGGGACCCTGGCAGTGCAGGGTGAATGGTTGAATTTGATGACCTTAAAGGTTCCTTCGAACCAGATGATTCTATGAAACTATTTTACACAGTATTTTGCAGTTATTCCAAATTAATCCAGGTGTGAACCTGAAATAAAAAAACACCTCTTAGACCTTTCCATGAAAAATTACCTGCCTGCTTTAGTTGGACTTCCAGTGAGATGAGACTAGCTACTTGGATTCTACAGCTTCTTTTTCACGTTTGGACGCTGATTTAGGCCTACATTCCTTAACCACACACTGCAATCCAACCTTTTTGGCAGAAGATGTGGAGTGCCTACTGAACCTTGATGATGCAGTGTGCATGGGTTTTGAGGATATGTTAGACTAAATGGTCTTTCTTGGTGGCAACTATGTAAGAGGACCTTCTTTGGTCCTCAGAACACTTCTTCGAATTCACGCTGAGTGGACTGAATTTTCATGACCCATAAGAGCTATTTATAACCAAACACGCATTGGCTTGGATTAAAAAAAACAAATGCATTGCTTTGCAAAATTATTTCTTCACCGCTGTTTGACCTGGAATTAAGCTTTTATATAACCTGGAAAGGTGTTTTCTGAGTGTTTCTTTTTTAGCTGGAACTAAGGGGATAGCAACAAAAGCAATATTGAAGACTTACTTACTTTTATACTGGTTTTGCCCTACTCTGAGACTTCATTGGGGGAAGACTAGTCAGAAGCACTGCTGAGAGAAGTGAGATCTTGACTACATTTGCCTATTTGTAACTCACTAGGGGATTCTGATATGTCCTGGGAAACAAAAAAAAAAAAACAAAAAACCAGCATCTCTTTTATGAAGAGGTGCTGAGAGACCTGGGTCTGTTTAGCCTGGAGAAGAGAAGACTGCGAGAAGATCTTAGCAATGCACATCAACATAATGAGGACAGATGTCAACAAGATGGTGCCAGACTCTTTTTAGTGGTGCCCAGAGACAGGACAAGGGGCACCAGGCACAAACTGTAACACAGGAAGTTTCACCTGAACATGAGGAAAACCTTCTTCACTGCGAGGGTGGCAGAGAACTGGCTGCCCAGAGAGGTTGTGGGGTCTCCTTCTAGGGACATATTCAAAACCCACCTGGACACAATCCTGTGCAACCTGCTTTAGGTGAACCCAATTTAGCAGATTAGATGATCTCCAGACATCCTTTCCAACCCCCACCATTTTGTGATTCTGTGAAAAAAACAGGTAGTGGTCATAGGTGAGGCTCACCCAAAAGCATTAGACTATCTTCTAGGCATTCACGGGAAAGAAACAAAGAAGTGAACTCTTAATAGCTTTAATCCTTATAAAACATTGGGTGTGGGAGACCAAAAGGTGATAGCAACCTATTTAACAACAGCTAATATTAATAATAATAATAAAAGAGATTAGCCTGGGATGTCATGAAAAAAAAACAAACCAAACTCATTGGTGGCTTATGCCAATGATTTAACTTAGAAAGCAATGAATAGTGAGAACAACAGTCTCTTGGGGAAACAAATCCACAAACATCTGCCACTGTTCCGTGTAAAGGCCGGATGGGAAGAGAGAACGTAAATGCTTGGACCTGCTGGAGTCCTCTGCCTAAAGAGGGTTTCTGCAGGTGGTCATGACTGGCCTGGAGGCTGTGATTGGTGCCAATGCATTTTCTACATGTGTCTGTGTGTGTTTATGGCAGAAGAGAAATTACTATCCACTTGCTATGTCCATCCTGCTTAGCAAGTAAATCTTAGATTTTATGTCACTGATAGGCATGTTTCTGTCCTTGTGACTACCTCACGCCTAAATTCCCCTGTGACAGAGATTGAAAGAAGCCAGTCTTTTATTTCCATTTTTTATGTGAATAGATTCTAGTGACTGCAATTCTGCAGTACCAGAATCTGCATTAATTCTTATTCATGTAAAGTTTATGTATGCATTCAATTTTTCATGCTCACCCAAGCCTCATATATATGCAAATCCACTTAGAATTAGTGAAGTTATGGTTTATTCTAGTTATGCTACTTCTTTTAATGTATCGTATCTGTGGATATATTAGACTAAACCCTTATCTACTGTTAAACTGTTGAAATCGTTACGGTGATCAGCTGAATAGACATACTGTGTTTAAAAAAACGCTTTTTACTTAAATTCAGGAAAAATGATTGTTACTGAGTTTCTCACTGGAGCTAAGCCTGCGAGCAGCACATCAGTGGTTGTAGGACAGCATGCTAGCAAGCTCCTCGGGTCTGCCACACCAGTGGAGGTAGAGAACAGAGTGCTAAGCAGTAGCATAGACACAAGGAACGCTGGTGATGCCTTTTGGGGAGGAAGAAGGCCTCATTCCTACTGGACCATTCTGGTAGGAGTTAGGTCTTCTTCCCACAAAAAGGCGACAGGAGCAATAGCCCAACTAAATTTCATCTACACCAATGCACGTAGCACAGGCAACAAACAGGAGGAGCTGGAAGCCATTGCACAACAGGAAAACTATTATATAGCCACTATCATGGAGACATGGTGGGACAAATCACAGAACTGGAGTGCTGTGTTGGATGGGTATAAACCCTTCAGCTCATAGGCTGGGAGGGAGAGATGAGGGAGTGGCTCTGCGTATTAGGGAGTGTTTCGATTGGCTAGAGCTTGATGATGGTGACGATAGGGTTGAGAGTCTATGGGAAGGCCAACAAGGCAGATACTATGGTGGGAGTCTGTTATAGACACTCAGCAGGGATGAAGAGGCAGATGAAATATCCTATAAGCTGGGAGAGATCTCAGGATCACAGCCATTTGTTCTTGTGGGAGACTTCAACTTACTACATGTCTGATGGAAATACAATACAGCAGAGAGGAAACAGCCCAGGAGGTTCTTGGAGTGTGTAGATATCAACTTCCTGACACAGCTGGCGAGGGAACCAGTTGGGGAAGGCTTCCTGATAGACCTGTTGTTCACAAAAAGGGGATTTGTGGGTGATGTGAATGTTGAGGGCCACCTTGGCCACTGTGGTCATGAGATGGTACAGTTTTCAGTTCCTGAGGAAGTAGGGAGGGGGGTCAGTAGAACTGCCAGCTTGGACTTCCGCAGGGCAGATTTTTGCCTGTAGGATGCCTGGCTGGACCTGATGTTTGTGAACAGAGAAGGACTTAGGGTGGCGTGAAGGTTGGAGGCCACCTTGGGCATAGTGACCACGAAATGACAGAGTTTTCGATTCTTGGAGAAGTTAAGGAGGAGGGTTGGCAGAACTGCCACACTGGACTTTTGGAGGGCGAGCTTTGGCCTGTTCAGGAGCTTGGTTGCCAGAGTCCCTTGGGAGGCAGTCCTGAAGGGTGAAGTTGTCCAGGAAGGCTGGACATTGCTCAAGAAGGAAATCTTTAAGGTGCAAGAACAGTCTGTCCCGATGTACCGTAAGATGAGACGATGGGGTAGACAGATTAAACAGCAAGCTTTGGTTGGAACTCAGGAAGAAAAGGAAAGTCTATGGCCTGTTGAAGAAGGGGCACAACACTCAGGAAGACTGTAAGGATTTATATAAGGACTATAATGATATATATAAGGATGTGAGGCTGTGCAAGGAGAAAATTAGGAATGCTAAACCCCAGCTAAAACTTAGTCTGGCCACCATAAAAGACAATAAAAAATGTTTTTATAAAAATATTAACAGCAAAAGGAGTGCTAATGAAACTCTCCATCATCTGCTGGATGTGGGGGGGGAAAGGGATCCGGGAAGAGGGAAAGGCTAATGTACAGAATGCCTTCTTTGCCTCAGTCTTTAATAATAAGATCAGTTGATCTCTGGGTGCCCAGCTAGATCTTTGAACCAGAAGACAGAGATGGGAAGCAGGATGAAGGCGCCATAATCCAAGAGGGAGTGGTCAGTGACCTACTGCGCTGCTTAAATTTGCCTGTCTGGCCACCATAAAAGACAATAAAAAATGTTTTTATAAAAATATTAACAGCAAAAGGAGTGCTAATGAAACTCTCCATCATCTGCTGGATGTGGGGGGGGAAAGTGATCCGGGAAGAGGGAAAGGCTAATGTACAGAATGCCTTCTTTGCCTCAGTCTTTAATAATAAGATCAGTTGATCTCTGGGTGCCCAGAGGGCTAATGTGAATCTCCATCCTTTGCTGGATGCGGGGGGAAATGCAGTGACCCAGGATGAGGAGAAAGCTGAGCTACTGAATGCTGCTTTTGCCTCAGTCTTTAGTAGTAAGACCAGTTGTTCTCTGAGTGCCCAGCCCCTTGAGTTGGAAGACAGGGACAGGAAGTGTATTGAAATCCCCGTAATCCAAGAGGAAATGGTCAGTGACCTATTGCCCCACTTAGATGTGCACAAGTCTGTGAGGCCAGATGGGTTCGACTGAAGTGTACTGAGAGAGGTGGCAGAAGTGCTCACCAAGCACACTTTCCGTTATTTATGAGGAGTCCTGGCTAACCAGGGAGGTACCTGTTGGCTGGAGATTAGCCAATGTAACACAAATTTACGAGAAGCACCAAAAAGAGAATAGTGGGGGCTGCAGGCCTGTCAGTCTGACCCTGATGGTGGGGAATGTTATGGAGCAGATCATTTTGAGTGGTATGTGACATGTACAGGACAACCAGATGATCAGATCCAGTCAGAACAGGTTTATCAAAGGCAGGTTCTACTTGACCAACTTGATCTTTTTCTATGAAAATGTGACCCACACAGTGGATGAGGGGAGAGCTGTAGACACTCTACCTAGACTTTACTAAAGTCTTTGACACTTTTCCTACAGCATTCTTCTGGAGAAACTGACTGCTCATGGCTTAGATAAGTGTACTTTTTGTTGTATAAAAAACTGGCTGGGTGGCTGGGCCCAGAGAGTGATGATGAATAGAGTAACAGCAACCAGTCACAAGTGGTGTTCACCAGGGCTCAGTGGTGGGGACTTGTCTCTTTAATATCTTTGTCGATGATCTTCATGAGGGGATCGAGTGCACCCTCTCTAACACAGTGGATGAGGGGAGAGCTGTAGACACTCTACCTAGACTTTACTAAAGTCTTTGACACTTTTCCTACAGCATTCTTCTGGAGAAACTGACTGCTCATGGCTTAGATAAGTGTACTTTTTGTTGTATAAAAAACTGGCTGGGTGGCTGGGCCCAGAGAGTGATGATGAATAGAGTAACAGCAACCAGTCACAAGTGGTGTTCACCAGGGCTCAGTGGTGGGGACTTGTCTCTTTAATATCTTTGTCGATGATCTTCATGAGGGGATCGAGTGCACCCTCTCTAATTCTGCAGATGACACCAAGTTAAGTGGGAGTGTTGATCTGTTTGAGGGTAGAGAGGCTCCGCAGAGGGATCTGGACAGACTGGATCAGTGGGCCGAGGAGATTCAACAAGGCCAAGTGCTGGGTCTTGCATTTGGGCCACAACAATCCCAGTGGCTGAAAAGCTGCCTAGCAGAAAAGGACCTGAGGGTGCTGGTCTTTAGCCAGCTGAATCTGAGCCAGCAGTGTGCACGGGTGGTCAAGAAAGCCAACAGCATCCTGACTTGGGCCAGCAGGATGAGGGAAGTGATTCTTCCTCTGTACTTGGCACTTGTGAGGCCACACCTTGAATACTGTGTCCGGTTTTGGGCCCCTCCCTACAAGAAGGACATGAAGGTGCTGGAGTGTGTCCAGAAAAGGGCAACAAGACTGGTGAAGGATCTAGAGCACAAGTGTTATGAGGAGCGGCTGAGGGAACTGGGGTTGTTTAATCTGGAGAAAAGGTGGCTGAGGGGAGACCTCATCACTCTCTACAACCACCTGAAAGGAGGTTGCAGTGAGGTGGGGGTTGGTCTCTTCTCCCAAGTAAGAAGCCATAGGATGGGAAGTAAGAGCTTCAAGTTGCTCCAAAGGAGATTTAGGTTGGATATTAGGAAACATTTCTTTACAGAGGGGATTGTGAAACAGGCTGCCTCGTTGGAACAGGCTGGCCCGGGGGGGGGGGGGGGTCCCCACCCCCGGCAGGGT
>NW_010427208.1:5169-9964 GCF_000710305.1 Buceros rhinoceros silvestris | reverse complement strand
GAGTCCCCATCCCTGGAAGTGTTTAAAAGATGTGTAGATGTGGTGCTGAGGAACATGGTTTAGTGGTGACCTGGCAGCGCAGGGTGAACTGTTGGACTCAATGATCTTAAAAATCTCTTCCAAACCCAAATGATTCTGTGATTCTCTGATTCAGAGTAAGAAATGGTGTTTATTTTTTACATATTGTTATAAATATAGAAGATTATCACTCTGATTATGTATATAAGATCTGCTTATTGTTCCATTAAAGTAAACATAGAAATAGAATTCATTGTGCATTTATATTGACAGTCATCTCTTCTTTTAAATTACCTCATGAACTCTGATTATTGAATCTGTGAACAGCTGTCAGAATCCAGCACAGCTGCACTCTTGTTTTATTTTTCGATTAAAAGAAATATATATGAAATGCAGGTATAGATTTAGGCCTTAACCATTTTCTTGCAGTCCTCACGTCTTTTAGGTATCTGTCACATGTACACTCATGAACTTACCACAGGGCTCAGGCAGAATTAACTGCCTACGACGAGCCAGGGTCTAATATACCACAGTCAATGCACCAGCTGAAACCTTTAGGTTGACCAATAGAAAATACCCTGGTGACTCTCAGGGAGGCTTGTAATGTCTTTTGTGTTTTGTTTCCAACAGGGAACATCTCCTTCCTGTCAGGGTATACTGTAGGACATTAGCTTGCTTCCTGCCTGCCCTTACATGGTACTTAAACCACTCTCAAAATTGTGAGAGTTCAGTATATTCCTTTTTTTTTTTTTTTTTTTTTTTTTTTTTTTTTTTTTTTTTTTTTCTCTTCCCAGATCTGGGAAGGTCATAAGGTAGAATTTAGTTTCAAGGCACCTTTCTTTTTCTCAGATAACACATTCTTGGTTCACAACCTTTACTGGTTTATGAACTCCCAATACAAATTATGCACGGACAATGATGCATTACATATTTGAACTCTTTTTTCTTACTCAATGTTCATAAATGCTTTTGAATTATTTTGTGGGTACCTAGAGGTCGCTAAATCACTGTAAGAAACCAACTGTAGGTTATGGAACGAGATATCTTTCACTTTGCAACAAAAGAATTCTGAACCTTGAAAATCTTAAGTTCTCAAGAAAAAAACAAGTGTGAACATGATATTCCACCCTTGTCCTTAAAACACTCATTTATGAAGAAAACCGGGATTCCCATTCATATTTGTGGGATGTTTTCTCTATAGAAAACATTCTTGAATGCAAGATAATCCAAATAACAAAGCATTAAAATATAGAACTATCAAGAAGTAAGAGTCCGTCAACCCCTAGTTGGTGCTCCCAGCACGTATCACATAGAGCTGCCTATTGTTTCATGGTATGACATAACACAAAACAGCCCTGGGAGGAAGCTGTGAATGCTTCCTTTTAGAGTGTTAGAAGGTTGGAGTTTTTCATACACTCAGAAATGTCCCAGCTGCATTTCAATTTGGGCATGCTCTACCGACATTGCTCTTACAATACTTATGCTGAGGGATTACTCTTGCCTGTACAGAGAATTAGGAGGCTTTGACTCTGCAAGTATATAATACTGAGTTAGAGAATGAACTTAATGTATCTGGCATGAGTCCTCCTAAGGATTAACATATGGTCTCTTTTTGACTCAGTCCTTTGGTTAATACCTTAGGATGACTCCACCTTCCCTTCTTTCTCCTCTGTGGAGTGGATGTCATTCATCTGGGATGAGAAGTGTGAATTTAATTATCTTCATTCAGAGGAGAAAATTGAGATGAGATCTGGGTGAATAGGGTACAGTATTAAATGAGTGTGGCAATAGGGGCAGCTGCCACTGGCTTTTGTTTGAAATTGCCCTATTAGATTGGTTGAAACTAGTTAGATAAACTTTACCTAAGTAGACAAGCTGAATGATTCTGGCAGAAATTGTAGGGCCAAAGAACTTGTTAGCACTCAGATGCTTCTTAAAAAGATTCGTTTATAACTAAGGAGGTTTTTATTTGGCATCTAGGCAAGGATTCTGAGGCTTATAGTTCTAAAGATAGCAATTCTTTCCTTAGGTCCCCCTTTGAAGCTGGTGGCCTTTAGCTATTAGTTATAGCTCTCGTTTACTTCTTGATGAATAGTATTTTTCTATCTATTTTTATCTATTTTTCTATAATGTGGATTATTTAGCCCTGTGAATAATAATAAGAACATTTTCTTTACATAGTTATTGCTGATTTATGAAAAATACTGACTTTTCCTACAACCATGAAACTCGCTTTCTGACATCAGTGTATCTTTTACCTCCTAACATCTCTCCCCTTGTCCTTTCTGAAGCAACTTCAACTCCTTCCACTAGGATATTTCCTAGTTTGCTTTTTGTCTTCAGTTTGTTTTATGTTAAAACTCTTTCTGAAACAGATCCTGCTTTTGGCAAAATTTGTTCTGGAAATGTATGAAGAACTTCTTTGGCTAGAAGTTAATATCCACCACAATTTTACATTGCATGTAGGGAAGAAAAACTCCCAGTATTGCTCAAACACAAATAGCAGTACAGTAATTGAAATATCTAGGACATAATGTAAATTTAGGTTCTGAAGCCTACTGTTTTGAAGAAATACTAGTTTATTATTTTGCCAGAAACATCCTGAAACTGAATTTTTAGGAACATAATGGCTTTCACACACTCAAACCAGTAGAAACAGCTAGTGGAAAGTTACTGAAATTTTCTGAAACAAATGCACTTACAGTCTTTTAAAATCCACTGATGATTAAAACTTGAGTAGTGAACCAGCATAAATGTCAGTAACTTTGCAGATATAAGCAAGGAAAGAAGAAATGTTTGCTCTCATCTCTGTTACTGTAGTTTTCAGTTGCTTTAAACTGTGGATTTCAAACAAACAGGGCATGAATCTAGGACAGGCTTTTCATTTCCCCTTCCAAGTCTACACAAATGATGATGTGTTGCTTACAGACTACTTTTTCTTTTATTTGTAGATACATTAAAAATTGGTTGATGTTTGTGTGACCTGTGAAGAAATTATGTTTCTTGAATAAGATTCACCACAGGTTTTGACATCATTATTTTTATCTGATAAAATCAGGCAGATCAGAATGTTGCAGCCAGCCTGTTCACTTCAAAAGCTACTTTGTATGTTTTTTTAGTTTGAGAATGATCTGTTGGATCAGTTCATCATAGCCCTTGTACCCTGTGACAAAATTTCCAACTTGATAAGCTAGTCAGAGTGCTATACAGTCAAAATAGCACAGAAGTCACAGACACTTCTATACTTTTCAGAACTCTCTAGAAAAGAAAGAAGAAAAATGTATCAGAAATTTTGTATTATTTCTTTCTACGTGTCCTCAACTGTTGGAAAAAGCAGCTACCATGTTGTCATGATCACACCCTATAGGGTTTTATTCGTACTGAAATGGGGTTTGTCCCCTTTTTTCAGGTGTAGCAAATGTGATACAGAATACATGTAGGTATTACCACACAAGAATCATGAAGATCCATTGAAAAAGTAATCTTACCTAACTTTAATGTCTGCAGCTGTTTTGTATCTTAGTTTGTCACCACTTTATAGTTAGTAGGGAAAAAGGCACCTCTGCGGCATCTCATAAAGAAGATGTCAAAAATAGTTCACATGAGTCATGCCATAAAATGCCCAGTTTATCTTCATTCCCTCTCAGGAAATACTAAGCTAACTTTCTCAGAGGTAGCTGTAGACTCCGTATAGACTTCTGGGCATCATTCACTTGCCAAAATATAGAAATCTAAGACCATTTCTATAAATTAATTTAACCTACATTTTTTCCAGCTGACCTCCAAACTCTACTCCCTGCCCTGAGATGTCTGTATTTTGGATGGGCAGATATTACACAGAAACTAGGAGAAACCCGTTTTCTTGCTGAGGAAAACATCTAGAAGGTAGATAGACCCTACAGTGCCTAACATGCCCCTGGTAGCAAAAGTTTAGGCAAGGAAATTACCCTCATAAAATCAGGTGAGATAAATCCCTGGCAGGATTTATGTAAATGAGAAAGTTTGGATGATGTTGGAATTTTTGTGGAAGCATGGCAAGTTCCTAGCAGACACACATTAAAAGCACTCTGTCAGGTTTTATTCCCTTACTGTGAAACAAGGGAACACATTTTTAAGAGATTTATGATCTCTTACTCCTTCTTCTTTTAGGGTTATAAGAAGCCTGTAAGTACATTTACATAAGAAACATCATTCAGTGCTGGTATTTCATTCTTCGCCAACAGCTCTAGTCAGCTCCCTGCTGACTACATCATGCAGCAAGCAGGCAGGTAATAGATATTTTGGAGAAATACAGGTATTTTGACATCGTTTTTTAATTTTTTTTTTTTTGTAGCTTCTTGTATTATTTCCTCTATGTTTTAGAAATATGCATTGGTGCTTGGTTTTGGGGGGGTTCCTTCATTTCTGGGATTTTCTGATATCCTGATTTTCCTTTTTTGTGTTTGTTTTTGTTTTTGTGAGGAGTAGCGACATTCCAATATTTCCAGTTTGTTAGTGAGTTTGTGTAAGGTTTTATTATTTAGTTATTTATTTAGATGTAACTTTAGGGGTGGATTTTTTGTTGGGTCTTTTTTCAGAAGCTTTTCTTTCCTCTCATAACACTTGATGTTGGGTTGCACTTGGTTTGTGGTTTTTTGGCCTCCTTTTTGTTTTCTTTCCCTTTTTAATGTTTTGTTTATTTAGACAAGGGATTTTTTTTTGTTGCTGGATGTTGCTGAGTGTGTGGTTCCCTACCCCCCCCCCCCCCCCCCACAACCTCGGGGGGCGGACTTTTTTT
>NW_010427208.1:0-5138 GCF_000710305.1 Buceros rhinoceros silvestris | reverse complement strand
TTGTTGTGCCCCCCCCCCCCCCCCCCCCAAATTACTTGTGGGGAGTTATTTACTTGTTTACTTATTTTAGTTTTTGTACGGTGTTTCTTTAGATGTTTTGTTAGAGGAGCTATGGACATAGGGGAAGGTTATAGCAGCTTCTCATGGAAGCCCATTATCCCTCCCAGGTACAAAAACCTTGTCACAGAAACCTAATACAACATTCTTTTGTTTTGTTTGTTTTTCCAGTGGCTTAACATTTTTCCCATGTAGCAATTTGTGTGATGTTTATTCCTGATTTTTTTTTCAGATTTTTATTTAAGCATGGCCCAGGGGACTTGGGTAATGGGGTTGGCTTTTTTTTTTTTTTAAACACACACACATACACACAGAGTTTGTAGGGTTTGTTTGTTTGTTTACTTACTTGTTACTTTTCTTTTTTTCCCCCCTAAATCATGATTTCTCTTATACGTACCTCTGGAAGCTCCTTTGGGCTTCTGCAGCCCACAGTTTTCTGTTATCTGTTCCCTGCCTGGAAAGAGTCTCGACTGAAAAGGATGGGTATCTGAACACTATAGCTGACTGTTGCACAAGGTATATCAGGGTCTTGAGCATCTTCAGGGATGACACCTATTTCACTGGTGAACAAGAATGATTCTAACACAAGCTTTCACAGCTAGTGATGTCTGCCAAGGTGCCCGGAAACTCCTCACCAGGCAGCTGTAGAAGAGCCCTGGCACGTAAAAGGCCTTGACTTGCACTGTGCTTGAGAGGCCAGGAGACGTCACCTAGGCCAGGGCGGCAGGAGATGTGCTCTGGGCCAGACACGGAGTCCTTGTGAAGAGGAGGGGTAGGTGATCTTGTGACAATGGATGCAGATAAGGCTGAGGTGGTTGTCGCTACCTTTGCCTCAGCCTTTTTCAGAAAGGTTTTCCAGGTCTTTGTGTCTAGATTTAGGGTTCACAAAAGAGAAGAAATTTCCCATAGTGGTGTAAGATTGATTATCCTGAGAAATCTTGATCCTTACAAGTCCATGGCAACATCCAGTCCAAAAGGACTGGGTCAAATCAAGATCCTCTAAGGTGGTTGGTAATGGAGAACTTGCCCTGCAAAGAAAGGCTGGGGAGCTGGGCTGGAGTAGAGATAGTTTGAGATGAGGACCTAAGAGTCACTCCCACTGCCTACAAGAAGTCATTGAGGAAGAGGACTCAGGACCAGTGGTGCCTGGTGGAGGAATGAACGACAGTAAATTGATGTTCCAACTGGTTAAAAGGGGGGTGTGGTGTGGTCATGTTCATCATGAGTTTTCTTGACCATTGGAAATGGCTGCACAAAGCTTGTAGAGAATCTTTCCTCAGACAGTTTATAGACTCAGCTGGACAAAGCCCTAAAAAACCTTGTCTGAATTCTACTGTTTTGGGTAGAAGGTTGGACATTGCTTCCTGCTTGAATATTTCTAGATGTTGCATATCATCACGGGCATTTATCTTCCTAGTTAATAGCTTATGCTGACCTATAGCTCAGCCTGCAAAGTTCATGAAAATGTAAAATGTTTATTTTGGAGTACTTGAAAATTAAATGTAGTATCTTCAGAATTATTTCTGGACCTTGCTAATTTGGGAGTTCACTGGGACTGGTAAGATCACATCAATTAAAGAAGAACAAAAGAGTGTGGTTCAGGATTCTTTTTCCACATTCCTGTTGTGAAAGCTGGATGGAAGGAAATTATTAACTGTATTGTTGATTGGCTCTTTCACAGACTCTGCTTGGTCCATCAGTAATAAAAATTTGATATTTCCTCACTGAATCCTTTTCATCATCTTAATTGCACTCTGGATTTAATGAATGTGGTGTCTATGATTCAGACTAGTAAAAGAGAAGTAGAAATGAAGTTTATTCAACACAAACCATTATGATTTCTCCCCTTTATCTCAGTGATGGCACAAGTGAGGGAAGACATCAAATATCTCTTATGAAATGTGTTTCTCTTTCATTTTGGTTTCTGCCTCTCCCCTTAACTAAGCTGCATCATAACTGCAGACAGGCTAACTCAAAACTACAGATTTTCAAGCTGTCAGGGTTTAACAAACATAAATTTTGCAAGATTTCCCTATCTCTACTTCTTTATTCCAAGAACATTTCTGTCAGCACTTTTAAGTCCAGGAATTACTTCTGAATGCAATAAGTACCACAAAATTTTGAACTACCCGTAAACAATGGGCAATTTACACAGTGATTGCATCCTGATGCTGTCACTTACAGCAAAAGAGAAGTTGCTCATTTTATTCAGTATTCAGCTTGTTATTGTTTACTTGGTTTGTTTTGTTTTCCTGAATGCATATGAAATGTTAGGCAATTATTTTTTGTTTCTAAATATTTATCAACTAACAATCAAAAAGTTAATAGCAGATTTTAACATTGTGTTTATTTGCTTTTTGGAGCCAATGTATAGAATACAGTTTTGTTTGTTACCCTTTCATTTCTTTTTCTGACATATTTCACCTGCTTATCAGCTTAAACAGCTAGCTTAAACTAGCATTTTCCAGTTGTACCTATTTTAACAGGAGCACAGCCCTTCACTGCTGTAGTCATGTCTATGGTACTCTTCTTAAATAACAAGCTATGCCACTGTCATTGCACTTGTTCATGTAGCCAAAAATTGCATTAAAATATTTCAAATAAATTTTGCTACTGAAACTGAATGTATACTTTGGTGACAACGTTCTTCATTCCTTTCAGCGCTGCTAAATGCATAACAGTTATCACACATAGAAAGAAGTGGTTTCTACCAGTGGGGGAGAGGAGGAGAACCTTACCTATTCTACTGAAGCAGATACTGCGGAGAGACCATCTGAAAGGATGGGATAAAGAATACAAGGAAATAGCTTTTTATGTGAAATGATTTGAAATTCAAAGAGTTGATTCTCTGTTTTGTTCCTCCCCCACCCCATGAGTTTTGAATTGTTTTGTTTTCATGTGTTTTATTTTCTTCTTTTTTTTTTTTTTCTCAGATTTAGACTAAGGTTACAGGAAAAAATATTTTTCCCCTCAGATAATTTTATTTATTTTAGTAACTGTTTTTAAAATCAGCTCTCCTATCCCTTCCTCACCTTAATCTTACACTGGGTTTTACTTTCTTCTAGCAGTCATCAGTAAAACAAACAATATTGGGAGGCACTGAACTTCCTGTATTATAAAATCCATTTCTCAATTTTTTGTATGGGCTAAGAAGTTTTGCAAGTCTTATGTGCTGATTTTGTCATCCATACCTGGAAATGAGGGATCTGTTCAAGTTACTATATTAAGAAGACTTACTGGTGTTGGTACAAATGGAGGTGTGAAGTATTTTGTCATCATATGTTAACATGTCAGAAGTATTCATGTTAACACATCCCTTCCTGAATTATTAAACAAAATGTAAATTGTTACTTGCAAGATTGTTGATGAGTGTTTGGGAGCTGCCTAGAAAATAAAAGTTATTTGAGATATGCGAATGCAATGTTTAAGTTTTATTAAGATCATGAATTTCAGAGTGAAAGACAAAACTGCAGAAAGGTAAAACCACTTTGGAAGATGATCAGATGAATAATTCATTACTAAGAAAGTTCTACAAGCTCTTTTCATGCAGAAAGAAAATAAAGTGTACGGAACAAAAAGAGTAATATATACCTAGAACTCTAGGTATATACAGCATCAAGTAATACATGCCCACTCACAGAGTCCCATTCTAAGATGGTTTCACATTCTCAAAAGTACAATGGAAATATTTATTGATTACAGACTAAAAAGAATATCAGATAATTTATTTTGGATGTTTCACACAACTGTGAGACATAGATATGCACTTGACATACTACCTCTTACATTTTAACAAGTGACTAACACATAGCAGCAGGGTGATGCTTGAGAAGAAATCTGGTGAAAGCCATCTCTGGACTGTAAATACCTACATAACAAATTACTCAAAGTAGCAGAGAATGTAATGGTATGTCCTGGAAATAAGGGGAAATGTGAAATGATTGTGTCTTAAATATAAAACGTGATCTTTTCTGTTTGTATGTTTCATTTGTAGACAACCCCCTTACTCAGACTATTCAGCACATGTGGCCAAGAAAAAACATGAGAGTGTCCTTCAGGCTCGCCAATAAATTAGCCAGATATCTCAAAAATCCATTATGATAATTTTGCAATAATCAGACCAGGATTTTTCAAAAAATACATATATGTACATATACAGATAAACATATATAGTGGCATGTGTATATAAACACATATAAAGATTGTTCAGCTGGAAAAACCTGAAAGTAGACATATCTTCTGCTTAGACCATGAAACTACTATTTAATAGTTATTTTGTACATTTTATTGTTTCTCGAATCCCTGTTAACTTTAATTTCAACCGCACCTTTGATCCTACTTTTTAAATGTTTTATTAATGGTATGAATTGGTTCAACATTCCTCTACATCCATAAATTCCAGTTCTTTCTATGGCATAAACAGAATGCGAGATGCATCGTTAGCACAACTACCAGAAGTTACCTTCTTCAATATAAACCCCGTGTGCCTTCTCTTCCTGGTTCCTCTTCAAGACACAAGCTGCTCACTACTTCTTGTTTTAGGGGTCACACAGTTTGAGAGTCAGGAGGTAAACATAAAGCTAAAGTTCCCTTAAAAAAACTGGAAATCACATTGAGGCACAACTTGCACTTGACAAAAACTTCAGTCACTAAGAAGCCAAAAGCAACATTTACGTTCAGCTCTGCCGTTGAATACAGTCTCATCAGAATCAGTGACCGTGTTTACTGAATCTTTATTAAAGTCGTTAGGGTTGTTAAAATCTTTATTCTGGATTTGGCTTAAATGTCTTAGCTTTATGTTTTACTGCTATTTCAAATAGTCTGAATTACATTAATTCCTCTCCCTGTCCTCCCATGCCCCTCCCCACCGGAAAACCCCCAAACCACAGAAACAGCAGGACTAAGTTCTCTGTTTAAAATTAAAATAATTTGAAAGAATAGTTCCAATTCCTTAGATGGTCTTTGACGTATTTGGACTCTCTTCTAATATTGATAATAGAGTAACCTCTTAAACCATTTAATCAATAATTATTTCATTAAGTTTTCCCCAATCTTTTCTGTAAAAACTCTCTTTTTTTGGG
>NW_010427207.1:89793-90889 GCF_000710305.1 Buceros rhinoceros silvestris | reverse complement strand
ATATATATATATATACATGTATTGAGTTTTATATTTTCAGCTGTATATGTTTCAGTAATATCAGTTTAACATATGGGTTCATGCAGGCTCTGGGACCATGGTTTGAGAGAGGACTCTGACATCCGGTAGGTCGCATGGTGGAATCAGTGGCCCTGTGGTGTACATACCACAAAACTGATCTTCCCTCATAGAGCAAGCCTGAGGGATCAGACTTCCTGTCTGATGGAGAGAACAAGAGGCACTAAGGTTTGGCAGGTGACTTCCGGTAGTCCTACAGGTGTACGGGCCTGGGACCTCTTCCACTGGTGAGATGGCCTTATTCAAACAGCTTTGTTAAAGTTTGTGTGATCATTAGCAGTGAATTGGTTTTTATGGAAGGAAAGATGGTGGCGCAAGTAAAGCACATGATTTAGACACTGGTATTCTGTATTCGTTACTGATCTCCCATCCAAGAGACAACTATTTTGAAGCTTTTGTGTAATGAGTGTTGAGCCCTTGATGACTTGTGTTATCCATGATGCTTAAATACGTTTTTCAACAGACTTCTTCATTCAGTCATGCTTTCACTTCAGTGTATTGGCAGAAATGTCCTTCTCAGCTTCCAGTGGTCCAGGAGGTTGGATGTAGCATTGCAGAAAGTGGTCATGTGAAGGTCTGTGAAAATACCAATTGCATCTGGAAAGGTATGTTCCAATACAGCAAGTATTCTCATGCACACTGAACAGTAAGATACAGCAGGCTGCACCTGCGCTGGGAAAGTAAGTGGATCTACCTTTTCCAACAAATGTTACAGAATAATACAAAGTGGCAGTGATCTACGCTGCTTGGGGCGATTTCCCACCGCCTGTGAAGACAACATATTCCACCTCTTCCAGTGTGGTTAACCCCTGTTATTTTAACCGGCTCTGCATTGGGCCCCATCTGAGGCATTGGTGGCCCTAAAACATTAATTTCATTTCAGCTTTTCAGTTTCAGAACCCTACAAATAACGTAGGGTTGTGCTGCAGAATGGGCACAGGATATGTATCGTATGAACTTTTGGGTACATGAGAGTGCAAGACATGCAGAAATGGTGGGATCTTGTTGCTCCTACCTG
>NW_010427207.1:73045-89691 GCF_000710305.1 Buceros rhinoceros silvestris | reverse complement strand
GGGAAAGGTACCTGAAGCAAACTGTCCCTAGCACTGCCTCTGGTTTCATCTCTGGGGGAGTAGGCTAATTTGCTCCAAAAGATATTGTAGGAATGAATGAGCATAAGGGAATGTAAATGATTAGGTGCCTGAAAAACAGGTGGAAGGTGAGGAGCTATCCTGTGAAATAATACAGATATTCACAGTGTTATTTGAGTATGAGGTAGTTCATTAAATATCAGACCAGTATTTTGTTGTGTTCTGTCTTGGACAGATGATTTGTTTTGGTGATCTGGCTGTTTCTGTGTATGATGGATTCTTTCCAGTCAGGGTCTAACTCATGCTCATGTAAAAACAGTAGGAAGCAGCTTCTTTAAGAATATGGAGTTCAGCTCATGTAGAAGAAGCTGGAGGCTATGTGATAGGTTAATATATTCCTTTGTTGCTCTTCTCCACACAAGTAAGACTCATTTCAGAGCAGTAAATGGCAACAGTGTAGGGATTAGTCACTGTTTTTTTTCTTGATGGCAAATGAATACAGGTATCAGGGATGATGGGTTTTATTCCACCCACCTACTTGTTGATCAAGTGGTCTAGTGTGACAGTACTAACCACTTACCCCTTCCTGAGTCTCATTTTGAGAAGCGACACAGGCATGTGAGAGCCAAAAATCCTGTTAAAAAATCAGTGATATCTGCTAGTACTCATGCAAAATAACACAAAATGCTCTAATGAAGCTTAATTTTCACTAATTAAAAAGCCTATAATGCACATTCGTGTTTCTGTGAAGTAGATCAATAGAGCTGAATCAATGTGATCAGTATGAATTTGGGGTAGATGAATTACTCATGAGAGAAAAGAAACCTGAAATGAATTACAGAGACTATTTCATCCTTTAATCTCACTGCTCAATATGAACTACCAATGTCAAGGAAGAATAGTTTCTTCAGTGTTGCAGGTGTGTTTCCTTTCATCCAACTGTTACAATTCAGTGCCTTACTTTTCCTGAATTATCTTACTTGGCTGGTTTCAGAAAGGTTTGGTCAAGTTTTCAAAAATTAACCAAAAATCTCAGTATTAGAAATGCCGATTTTTCTGTATAGAGAAATCTCATTTCAGTGACCATAGACCTTTTTAGGGTTGGAATGCAATGTTGTATATCCCCTTGGGCAGGTCTGAGAAGGTAGTTCCTTCAAGCCTGCTTGACATTTTTACCTCCACGAAGTTTTAGATACAGAGGAAACTCACTCATCTTTAGTCTTTATTTGGAGAGTGAGCTGAGAGGGGAAACCTTTGTTGTCTGGCAGAAATGAATTTTGGGTTAGGGGAGGTGATTTAGGAGAGAGTGGGGGAGAACTGTGTGAAATAACTTTTCCACAGTTTGTCATCAGACTTCCCTATAGGATGTTCATGCGTGTATTTAAGTTACAGAATACAAAAACTTGGTCAGTGTTGACTTTTTTTGAACAGAGAAGGTTAGTTGTAGAGATTAGTAACGTCTTCTGCCCCTGAAATTTTTGATATTCATTCTGAATAGTCCTCTCTGGAGAATAATGCAAAAAGGAAGTCAAAACACAGAGAAAAACACAGAAAATTGACTCTCCAGCTTTCTGCTTGGCACATTACATCAAGATAATTTCTTTCACATAAAAATCTGTCATTAAATGATTCATAGTGCTAATGATCTGGCTTTTTTTTTTTATGATGTTTAGGACTCTCTGTGTCATAATGTAGACAATAACCACAAAGGATGACTCTTCTGCTTGCTCATACTTGCATTTGCTTTTGTTTCTCGCTTGTGTTGTCACAAGCTTAGAGTGCTGTGATCAAAGTGCGTGTGCTTTAAAAACCTTTTCCTGTGGTTAAGCATCGACGGGGGAGACCTTCTGGTGGGAAACTAACACCAGAAAACAAATGAGTTAATTGATGTATGATAGGATTTTGAAGTGGGAAAGCACATATGAAACACTCTGTTACTAAAAACTTTTGACAGAAAACTAAGGAGAAAAAGACAAACCCCCCACATTCTGTCTTGAGCTGTGGTACAATTTAAATGAAATACAGTGGATCGCATTCTCTGTTCTAGCTGACTAAATTCTTGGAGGTTTGAAAGAGGTGGTAAAAGGTGGCTTTCACCTAGGTTAGAGTGTCTAGTGTTTTAAGCATACCCAGGATAAATAAGACCCTTCTGGCCTCCTCTGGACCACAGAGAGACAAATAGAGTGAGAACGTGAAAGGCTTAGGCCTGGGAAAAACAGGTGGTGTTTCACATTACTGATTTGGGTGTGATGAATCTTCAAATACAGGATGCCGAGAGGAGACCCAGAATGAGTTCAGAGCTGTTGCCATCATGAAGACTTCCATAGCATTGGAGCCAGAAAAGAGGCTTCACATTACTGGCTTGCGCAATGATTACTGTAAGTTAATTTCTCCTGTGTGGTAGTTTTTGCAGACACTGAGAATTCTTATGTATGTTTCAGAAAGATGATGAAGGTGTTTGCTGTTCTCATAAAATTGAAACTCTGTGAGACATATACATTATGTCATTTTTCTTATAAGGGTGAATCTTTGAAAACTGCCTGTCCCAGGATGGACACCTGACTGATCAAACCCTAGAATCAATACTACCTAACTCTTAGCAGTTTTCTTTAGCTATAGATCTCAGTACAACTTTCAAATCAAACCAATGTACTCCCCTCTGCTTAATTTAAGTTGAAAGTTGGGTATCCAGCAGCCAGTCAACACAGCAGCAACTTTATCGAGCAGATGTTGAAATCTCTTATTTTGGGAGTCATCAGTGACATTATTTATGGTTTTGGATGATTGATACCTTTTGAACTAAATCTAATTATCTCTAAAAAACCTAAATTCTTAAATCTTTGGTGGTGCACAGGCAAAAATTAAACATGCACAGGTTATGCATGAACACACATGGATCTCTGGTCTACAGCAGCAAGTTTCGTAAGAACTAAAAGACAGTTCTATATGTGCAAGTGTTTGTAATTGTCCCTGTGGAGATTTTATTCAACATATCTTTGCAAGTGTTGATGTACATCTATGAACAGAATAAAGATTTGTGTGTATGTTTTACACTGATTTTATACCAGGTATGTCTCAAAACTAACAGCATTAATAGAAGTCCTTGGAAATAATTTCTGACTGCAACAACCAGGACTGTAGTCAAACAGCTGAGTGATGGATTCAGGTGTTCTTCAGAGTGATTTTCATTACTGAAATATGATATCAGACTTTGGCCTGTGGTAACAATCTCCTGTGCTTCAGGGGTCGTGCAAAAGAACATTTAAGCTGCCCTAGACAGGCAGCTGAGGATTTCCCTAAGGGAATGTCTTGGCTTGGTATTAAATGTTGTATAGCAGCTTCTTCTGATCTACCTAACATAGGAGGCTGCTCTGAGGCCAATTGCTGTAGTGACTTGCTTTGCCAGGATCTGCAAGTGCAATGCGTATCAGAGGCAGTGGAAACAGTATTTCTGTCACACCCTTGCTGAGTAAGCTCTTGAAGGTGAGGAGCAGAATTTCCCTCATTCCTTTCTCCATTTTTTTCCCTATCACATGCAAGGTATGTGTTACCATTAAGCCAGGATGTAGGACAGACTGTGGCATGCAGACTCTCTCCTATGGCTTTCTCAATTGCAAGAATTACCATGGAACAACGGTGGTTTGGGAACTGTAGATTTTGGTGGAGGAGCCTTATTTCTGGTGACGGAAGCTAGAGTGAGTGATGTAGCAATCCCAAATTCAGGGTGATAGATTAAAAAATTCTGTTAGGAAAGTTGCGAGTCAGATCCTGCTGTGCAAATATACCAGTTTGTGGAAATTAGACTTATGAAGACCTTGGCCTGTCAGAAATACTCCTCTTCATGTAGGAGGAATACTTGCTAATAATGGTTTCATAGAAGCATTCTTTTAAATTCTTTCCATCGCTTTTTTTTTTTTAAAAGCCTCTCTTCCCCAAAAGCATACTGCACCTCACCTCATTCTATTACCTAAAACTTTTTTTGTGGTAATTTTTAGTAGCTTTCTTCTAGATCTAAACATACTGGACTGGAGCCTTGAAAATCTCATTGCTATTGCTGTAGGACCTGCTGCACACATCTGGAATGGAGGGACTCTTCAAGCCATTGAAATCATTGATTTGAATTCCAGTTGCAAATACATCTCATCTCTGGCTTGGATAAAAGAAGGAACTTGCCTTGCAATTGGCACCAGTGATGGAGAAGTGCAAGTACTAGATAATATACTTTCATAGTCTGTTTCTCCATATTTAGCTGAAGTGGCCACAATTTGATTCTGTATTTTTTTTTAAGGAAACAAATGAAAAAGGTTGGCTAAATGACAGAACTCTGCTGGAGGCAGTATATAGTACTTCCCTGTATTGTGCTGCACCGTGCTGAACAGCGTACTGACACCCAGTGTTGTCTATGTGTAACAGAGCCTCTGAAGCCACTAAAAAACTGGTGACTGAACTGATGATTCAGTTGTCCAGAGACAATCAGAATTCTTTTCCACTAGTTAGAGAAAATCTTTCATTAAATTATTTTATTCAGCACAGGCTAATTTTTCCTGTTTCTCCCTTGCTAAGGTCACTCTAGTGATCAATGCCGTATGAACACAATCCAAAATCTCCTTACGGATTCACACAGAAGAATTTGCCTTCAGTCTGATTATACACATACCTCTCAGCCTGCTGTTATAGGTCAGTCCTATTATCAAAAGGTTTTTTGTGGATCTTGGCTGAGATGCTAGATAACCTAGGGACCTGCCTGCTGCAGTCCTGACTCAGCAGTCTCAAGGTCCTGAAGGCCAGTGCTTTCAAGTATGAACTTCCAAATACTGACATGTAAAGAAATAGCTTTAAACTCAGAGATGTGCATTACTTTCAACCCTGTCTGACTTCAGCATCACTGATATAGGCGCCGAAACTTGGAAATACTCCTTTTCACCTTACTGGTGAAATAAATGAGCTTGAGGCTGTCCATATGTCAAATCAGAACTGGGTAGTGGCTTACTTGCAAACAAATGAAGAGAATAAAAATGTTTTTTCTTTTGTTGTTAAATATGTATTTCTTGTTTGTTTCGGATTGGCAGCTGTGGGACATTGAAACCAAAAAGAGGTTGAGAAATATGTTTGGTCACCTGTCTGTAGTTGGAGCTCTAAGCTGGAATCATTATATTCTGAGCAGGTGAGTGGTATAGTGTATTCCTGGAAAGAGCCCTGCTGCTTTTACTTAGACCAGTGTTCCATTAATTTTAGCAGCTTTCCTTGGCTTTGCTCAAAGGCGATTTATCCCGTCTCTCTGTTTATCAGCTCTTTCAAAAATCATGTGTGGATTTACTGCGTGGCAGGAAAACAGCCAAAGGGGATTTAGCCTGCTTCTTTAGTCTCTCTTTCTTACTCTCCTTCCAGAAAACTGTCAGCATTTGCAGAATTTCACTACGATATGGTGGCTCTGGTTTTGTGTGAAGCCTGAGCTTGAAATGGTTTTGTCTCCAGTGGCTCTGGACTCAAAAAAATCATAGCTTGCCCAGTGTTGGGGAGAGGTCATGTAGTTCAGACTGCCTGGCCATTACTATCGAAGACAGATTGCACCTGTCTTTTCAGATGCACAGCGAACACAACTGTTAGGAGTTGCACACCTCCCTAGCAGTGTATCTACAAGGGAAGGCCAGCTCAATGCTATCCACAACCCAAGGAGGATTGAAGTAGTTGACCTTTGCTTTGCTAAAGGTGAATTTTATACCAGCTGGTGCATACTTTATATTCGGTATCATTTCAATATGAGGATTCAAGTGAGGCAGACCAAGTGTGCTCTTTTGTCGGTTTTTTCATCTCACCTTCTGTTTCAGATCTTTGGCTCATACTTGAAGGGGCTGAGGGGAAACTTTCTTGTGATGGATACTTCTATGATTTTAAAATCATATGATAGTCTTCTGTTTTACTTAAACACAGAAATAATAGCAAGGGTGGAGTGATTTTACTGTTAAACTGAGAATGAAACTAGCATCTCTGGATAGGAACACTAGAGATAGTTTTATTTTGATTTCACAGGATGCCCTGGCTTTTGATTGTATTAGGTCTGCTAGGTGGAGTGAGGTTCAAGGATACCAGCTTGTACTGATCAGTTAATAAAATACTGTTGCTGGAGCAGGTATGCTGGGTGGGTTAAGATACAAGGAAGCAGCTGGAACATCCTGCCAATGCCTAAGTGGTATAATCTTACTACAGTAAGCATTAGTTTCAGTTTGCATTTCAGCTTGGCCAGAAGCAAAGTTCATGCATGGAAGTGAAGGAAAACAAAAGATTTATTCTCTGCTTCCCATTAGCAGGCAAAGTCCAGCTACTTTTTGGAAAGTAGGGGCTTCAGCCATGTGTAGGGATTGTTTCAGAAGACAAGTGTGGTAAATAACAAATGCCCCTCCCCTGCCATTCTCTTAGCTTTTGGTGCTAAGCAGACATCATGTGGTGTGGAATATCCCTTTGGTCACTCTGGGTCAGCTCTCTTGCGTGTGTCCCCTCCCAAGATCTTGCCCACTTCCAGCCTGCTGGTGCAGGGAAGTGGAATGGTGGTGAAACAGCCTTGGTACAGTGCGAGCACAGCTCAGCTGTAGCCGAAACACTGGTGTGTTATCAGCACCCTTTAGCTGCCAAGGCAAAGAACAGCACAGCTGCTGCAGGGAGAATTTGCTTCAGCCCAGCCAGGCCTAAAACACTTGGTTAGTTTTTCTGCTTATTATTTAGTACAAAGATACATATAAATATTCAGGAGACAAATGATGATGCCTTTGCATATAATGCACATATTCCCATGTATTTTCATAGGTATTTTCCATGTAGATGTGCTTAATAATCATTAGAGCACTGCTTGGTTGGAATCTTTCATGCTTTTTGTGAACTTCAGGAGCTTGCCCAGTTCATGATACAAGCACAACAGAATGACATTTTTGCAATCAGTCAGTTTTGTGTGTGCACTTTTAGAGATTCTAAATCACTGGGCTTGCCTCTGAAAAATCCTTAAGAGCCAGTATGGGGACATCTCCAGTCATTACATCCTTAAATGAATCTACTGCAGTAATGTCAGATACTGTTTCTCAGGCACCCAGAAAGATGGTACTGAACTTGCTGATTTTTTTAGTGTCATCGTAATAGTTGGAAGTGTGAATTTCCATCAGGAAGCTCTTGTGTTTTGTCGTAGGTTTAATGTAGGTCATATCCTTAGGAAGGCAGGAAAAGAAAAGGCACTGCAAGGTATTTTCAGTATTTTCAGTTCAACCCATATCTGGGAGCTAAGCTGTAACAGTAGCTGTGCTTACAGGCAAGGTATTTCTTCCTTCCTTTGGTAGGCTGATGATACTGGCTGAAGAACCATGCAGCCATTTCCTAACAGGCAATTAGTGCAACAGTTTCAAGCTGCACAGATTTTCTTTAAGCCTGAAAGTAGGAGGGAGAAAGGAGACAAGGGAATGGTCAGAACCAAAGAACACACGTGGTCACTAGTAAGCCCTTTCTTAGGGCAATGCAGTTTTACACTGCCTCTGTGGGATGTGGAGTCTTACCTGGCCTTGGCAAAAAGCATCTTGCACAATGATTTTTCTTGAAGAAAAGGAAATAGTTTACAATAAATGGCTTGACAGTTGAACAGATTAGTGGCATACAATGCGGTGTATCTTCAGGGAAATGAAAACCGTGAGAGAGAGAACAGGTATTCTGCCTGGCTTGAACTGAGCAGCTGTTTGGCTCCTTTCTGTTGCCAGCCACCTCTGTGCTTTTTATAGTTTGTGGTTTGTGTTTCCTTTTACTGAAATACTGTTGTTCTGTGTCTGTTCTGACACGTTTCACTCCAATGCGGTTTGCTTCTGAAACCGCTGAAGAAACATCAGTGAGATGATGTATCTTGTCATCTTTATCATTAAACATGTGCTGTCTTTTCTCGTCTACAGTGGTTCACGACTAGGATCTATTCATCACCATGATGTTCGGGTTGCTCAGCACCATGTTGGGACTCTTTGCCAGAACAAACAAAGCATTTGCAGCCTGAGATGGTCGCTAACCAACCAGCTGCTTGCAAGTGGGTCTAGTGACGGTATATTGAATATCTGGCCTGGTGACCCTGGTGTGAAATCACAGTCACAGCCACTGAAAACCATATCTCATTCCTCAGCAGTGAAGGTATATGCAGAAGGAATGTCTGCTTTTCTATATCGTGCTCTTTGAATTTTCTGAGTTTTTTGAAAATTCTCTCTGCTGCAATTAAGTTAAATACTGGGTTTTATGTGCTCTCCTGACTGCATTTTCATGTCATTGCTGGTAGCAAGTAATCTGAAGTAGGAAACTGGAAATGAGATGATTTAAGATGAAGTCCCAGTCTGTGTGGAAGAGAGGACAGGTATTAGCAATAAGAGGCAAAGGAGTCCAGCATTTATAAGCTGTTTATCATCCCAGAAGAGTCTGAGTTTGGCCTGAAGTGCTGGGGTTAAAGGGTCAGGGGAAATTATTGAAACAGGTGGAATTGCATTCTCAATAACTTTTTTCAGGTAGAGTCTGGGCTTGGCCTTAGAAATATATATCCTGGAAATATATCAGAAGAAACCAGGTCTCTCATAAATCACACTGTAAATGACACTGCTTAGGCTTTTGTGATGGCTTGTCTTAGGCAGTTAAGACATTATCCTGCTTGGGTTCTTCTGATACTAAGGTGTGAGGCCTGTGAAGGGTAGGCAGAGAAGATGAAGTTTTGTGAGCATTAGATGCGACAGCAGAGGGTACTGTGAAGCAGTGTCAAGGGGAGAACAGCATTTGGAGTTCTGGGATCCCACATTGCTCTGTGTGTACGTTCAGGGTGCTTGTTGCAGTTCATTTTTCCAACTAGGCTTTTATGCAAATACTACTCTGTTTTTCCAGCAAACCTCCTAGTCTGTTCTGGCATCTGTTTTCTCTTTTTTTTAAGGCTATGAACTGGTGTCCTTGGCAGTCCAAAGTCCTTGCTACAGGGGGTGGCATGAAAGATGGGATTTTGCGTGTCTGGGACATAAATCGTGAGAAAATCATCCAAAGTGCAGCTACAGATTCTCAGGTGAAATGATGAAATGTCTGCATACTTAGGCTATGCTCTTCTTGAATAGCTGTGCTCATTTGGCAAACTCCCACTGTCTTTGAGGGTGGTTTTGTGATCAGAGGAACAGCAGAGTTTTCTCTGGATCTGCAATTGTGCTACATTCAACACTGCAGTGTGTGGTTGGGCTCAGAAGCAGTTTATTGTTTCTCATTCACCACTTCTGTCTCCACACAGAAGTGACTGAATAGGAGGTCATTTCACAGCCAGACTCCTATCATCTTTTCCTGATTGGTAATAATAGTTTTGTCCAAAACTCATGGTGAGAAGAGAATGTTGAGGGGGAGGGAAAATTCCCAGAGTGCTAGGGTGAGAAGAGGTCTAACAGTCAAAGGGCAAAAAGTTGTCTCTGGAGTTGGAATGTTAGGAGACAGAGGGACAGATTCTCAGCTGGAGTAAAGCAACATAACTGTTGATTTTCCTGGAGTTATTACAGCTTAGCTGAGGACGTGTTTGCAGGGCTTTGGTTTCACACTGATAGGCTGTTACCATGTTTAGATATGACAATAAGGCAACTGTACTTCAAAGTGTTGCAAGGAATGAAATGATCTTTCTAAGTAAGTAAGTATTCTCCTGGAACTATTTCTCAGAAGCTTGTTTAAACATTGTAGATAACATTTGAAATCTACTGACTGGTGCGTGTTGGCCCTTTCTGAAAACTAAAAGAAAGTTTTAAATTGCAATAGATTTGTTCCTTGCTCTGGTTACCCAAAACCAGTGAAGTGATGACTGGACAAGGCCTTCCTGGAAATCAGATGAAAATATGGAAGTATCCCGTTCTTACCAATTCATCAGAACTCTACGGCAAGTATTTCAGTTAATAGTTTTAACTATTTTAGTTAACTATCTGTCTAATCAGTGTGTTTTTGCAAGCGCATATCCATTTATATAAAAGGAGTTAAAAGAGCAGTCACCTACACATTCTCCCTCTGCCTACGCATGTGCATTCACGTGCACGATCCTGATTCATGGAACTGTAGATGTCGATTTATAAAGATAATAGTGAAAGCTGCTTCTGTAAAACTCCTGGGTTTAATGATGGGATTTTCTCCTGTAATTTCAAAGGTCATCTCAGGTGCAGGATGGGTTTCCACTTCTCCTTAAGGCTTACTAGGCTAGGATTGAGTGTGCTAATGTCAGGTTGCTTCCAGTATATTCTAGGCTGGTCCTTCTAGATGGTACAAACTAGATGTGGCTTTTTGATTTTGCAGTTCATCATGCAGAGATATGGAACCAGTTTCCAAATGATGATTGAAATAAATCTCCATGTGTTATTTAGAGCTGTCTGGGTTATAATGAATGATTTTGTCTGTGATCCAATATGGTGCAACGTGTTTCCTTTGTTCTGCGCTGACAGTGAGAGGAAAGTGGAGATTCCTTGCAACCTCTGTGTTGGTCCATGGTGCTGTAGGGGTACATTACATATAAAGTTCTTCATTGCTTCTTTTTTCTGGTACCTGCTGTTACTTCTGTCCGTTAAGTTTTATTTGTTTCAGTGTTAACTGAAGTGATCCAATAGAAGCATCTGAAGTTAAAAGAAAAGAACAAATTATTTGTACACTGGCTGCATTTTCCCAGATTTTCTCAAATCTTTGTAGTTCTTGAATATAATGTTTGAAATGAAACCCATAATTAATCTTACCGTTGAGAATAGTGCATGGTGTAAAACATATACCATGTAAGCCAAATGCGTTGGTAATTTGGTGAAGCTGCAGGGTTACTATTCATCCTGTTTCCTATTCAGTGTGCTTATCTGCAAGAGAAAATAATTTTCATGAACAAAAGACCAGTTCATTGTTACACAAATACATTCCTGCTTATGAAGACTCTTAATGTCTTACTATAAGCAATTGAATGTTGGAAGAAAATGTGAATGTATCAAAATATGTTCAGAAAAAATACTGCAATGGATCATTGCGGGATGTCAGCCTCAGATATGCACACTCAACCACGTGAGTTTTATGCCTGAAGACATGAACAGATAAATTGTAACTGAATCTCGTTGTTTAATCCTCCTGCAAAATTCTGAAGGCCTCAGCTAACAATGAAGTACTGTCAGATACTGTTGGGTGCTTTCGTAATTGAGGATGCCTATTACTGAGCACATACAGAACAGAATAACAACTGAAACATAGTAACTTTCTTACAGCGCTCTTTCCATTTCTGAGATATTTCTGATATAACTCTTAGAGTAATTTGCTAGAAAAAAAGATTCATTGTGGATATAACTGCCCTTCCCTAAAAAAGTTGTAGATCAAAGAAATTATGCAAGCAAACAAAATATGTAATTGCTTTGAAAAACACCTGAATGTGATCTTGAAACAGTGAAATAAAACTCGGAAACTCCACTCAGAAAACATAGCAATTAATGATGTCAACTTTTCTGATTTCCCACCTTCACTTCTTTTTGACTAAAACTAATAACTAAATTTCAGTCAGTGTTGCGGTTATCTTTGGTTGCCTCCAAAGACTAGATCTCCAGCTCTTCAAAGTCATTACACAGACTGAACAGAGGCAGTGTAAAGAATTTTCTGAGTTGTAAACATCTTAAGTATTGGCAAAGATCATCTACAATTCAATAACTTGAGAAGGAGCAAAGCCTGAAAATTAATCTCTGCTGAAGTAATTTAGTGGTGTTAACAAAATTCCAGACACAAAGTGTAGGAGAGTCACCTTTTACTCAGCATCAGAACAGTAGGTTGCTCTTAGTCAGTGGCTTCAGAGAGCCATTGTAGGAGCTTAGCGAAGTTAGGGCAGACTCTTCATCTGCAACAGAGCTATGGCTCTTTGTCAGGTACCATTGTGACAGGGACCACAGTTTCAGAGGGCTTTACAGTTCCTCACGTGTTTATCCTCATAAAGTTTACTTTGAGCTTGAGACATGCTATCTCCTTGTGGTCTGGGAGAAGGAAGGTACATCTGATTTGATGTCATAGGTCACCTACATTCATTCAAGTTCGTCACTCAGCTTTGTACCTTCACACTTCCTTTTAGGATGTGGTTAATCTGGTCTGTTTTAGATGAGATACACAACATTTCAATAGTTTCTATGTTCTGCTTGGGTGACTGTGGTCCGCTTAGGTTTAGCTATATAGTTGTCAGTAACTCACCCAACCAGAGAAGCTAATGGCAGTAACTTAGAGTAAAAAGACTTCTAATTTCTTGTGCCTAAAACCATCATAGGTTTGCTTAACATTGACATTATGCTCGCTCGTACAGGAAGTCTGTGGCAGAGCAGTGAGGTTTAATACAACTGCAAACAATTCTGATAAATTATTTAATGGGATCACTGTTAAAAGATCTCCTTAACAGTAATAACTGAGCAGCTGGAGATGCTATCTCATTGTTGTTGGATCAGTCTGCAAGGCGTGTGCAGCCAGCTGGGATAGCTCAGCAGTGAGACACATTACCAAAGACGGATGAGGGTGATATTGTAAATGTGGAGTATCAAGAGTTCAGGTTCAATATTCTCCTTCGACAGAAATGTCTTATCAATGCGGTGCAGTCCTGGCAGTTAAAGCCTGGTGCCTAGTAAGAGGATATTGCCCTCAGCTTTTTCTTGGTGTGAAAATATTCTTTAGATATTGCTACCTTCCTAAATCCTACGCAGCATGTTTTGCTGCTGCAGTAAAAGTGGAACAAGCCATAGAGTGGGTGGGGGTGGTGAAAGTGACTGGGATAATCTGTGGTAGAATTGTGATGTATCTTTCCTTTTTTTTGTATGTATTTTATTTTACAGGTCACAAAGGGAGAGTCCTGCATATAGCCCTGAGCCCAGACCAGAGCAGGCTCTTTTCTGTTGCAGCTGATGGGATAGCTTGTCTGTGGAAATGCAGCGAGTCTGGGGAGAGCAAGCACAGCAGCATGGCTTTTTCTGATGGTTATTTGAGCTCAGTCTTGTGACTTCCTTTCATTGAAAGCAAGTGATTAAATGTATTTAGCTCGTTCAGCTATTCAAAATATGTGTGTTCCTGCCAATGGAAATATGGCAAAAGATAGTACAGCTTTTCAAGAGAAAGCAATTTTCCCCATCAGTCCATCATGTCAAATGTTAGTAGCTTGTCTTACTCTAGAGGAAAAATAACTCTGAAGAATAACAACGTATTTATTGTCATTAAACTAGAAAGCATGAATGGAATACACCCTGTGTAAAGTGCCAGCATAAAGTCTTAGGTCCTTATTTTAGCTGTGATTCTCGGAAGTAATTTTACATCATCTTAGTGTCCCCATTGAGAACCACATGCCAATTTCTGTAAATTGCCTTGAGTCACTCAAAGGCTAGGATCAGCAGAGACCAGCCCAGGGGTCTGCATTGTTCTGTATATCACATAGATCATGGTACAGAATCTCTCTAAATATTTCTAGAGATCTAGGTTAAATATGTAACTGTAACTAAATATAAATGATTTCTTGGGAATTCATTATTGTTTTCATAGTGATAATGATAACTAGCTTAATTAGAAATCTGTCTATTGGATTTTGAATTATTTCCTTTCCTTAAATCCACCTATTTTGTTTGATGATTAAAAATATAAATAATTGCATAATTCCATTATTATGTGTAATTATGTAATCAACCGTTTAATAAGCCAGATGGATATAGTCAAAGAGGTATGCTATTTGGATCAAACTCAACAGTTAGTTCATTCATTCCTTAAGGGTACCAGTTCAATTCTGGGTATCAGCAAACTTGGCAGCTGTCACCCTCTTACGAAAGTTTAGTGCTCACAAGGACCAGACTTTAACAGACATTTGCCCTTGAAAGACTTTTACACTGTCAAGAGCTAAGTAAGGATGTCAGGATTGATCTTCAGATGCTATTCAGATGCATCTCGGTAGTGCTATTCAAAACATATTCTATCCACAGACGTCTTAGGGAGCTTTGCTTTCATTACTAGGAATGATGAGAGGCAAGGGGTAAGGATTCACTCCTACATTTGTATATTAAAAGCTCTGTGAGCTCAGAAACTCATATTGTTTGGATTTCCTTTTTTTTTTTTCTGCTGGAAATTTATTGAGAATATTTCCTGTAGCTGGGGAAGAATGGGAGACTAGGGAAGTAGAGCTGTGTCAGCCCAGGGAAAGTTATATTGAGATCAAACACATGAAAAGAGATAAGCGATGTTAACAGGGGAACAATTATCTCTGAAAATGAATGTGAAACTCTCGTGTCTTCAGTTCTCATCGTTTTTGAAACCTCATCTTCTGCTGTTCATAAATCACGCGGTTGCTAACTTTAGGTCTGGAGGGTTGAGACCACTCATCTTTTTTTACCTAGTAAGACCTTGCTCATGTTAAATTACAGTAAATCTGCTGCAAAACTGCTGGTTTCTGATGTCATCTCGTGGTCTTCAAAACAGGTTAGAAAATGGGCACATTGAATATCAATTGAGAAACAGCTAACAAGAAGCTGATGCCTGAGAATGGGGAATAACTTATTCTTATGTCTTTTAATATGAGCAACTTTGTTGCGGCAGATTTTATCAAACATTTAGATTATGATTTAAATATTCTAATTAAATAATCTAAATTTTTAATAAGTTAAAACTATTTTTTCCTCTTCTGAATGGGAAAAAATGAGTAGAATTAATCTCTTTACTCATATGTTTTTTGGATTCTCCCAGAAATTCTCTCTATTTCCTTTGACAGTATCTAAATGGTATTGGTTCGCCAAATACAGGAAGAGGTATATAACACAGGATGGGGCCTGTAATAGGAAGAAGGTCATTAATACTGAAGCCATTTGTATTTTGTTGGATGCTCAACTGTCAAAATAAGAAAATAAATTTCTCTCAGAGTGAGAAGTGCTCATTTCTTAATGATGCTTATTCATTTTTGAGTGGTTAATCTACATTGCCTCAGAAGTATTTTAATGTAGTATCTAAAAGTGGAAGTCACTGATTTCAGCAGAACTAACCAGCAGTCCATAAATATGAGACAATCTTGTATGTGTGACCTGTCCCTGTCTTCTCTGACAGTGTCTGAGAAAGCATTTAAACTTGCATTTAAACTCCAGACTGTGACTAATCTGGAGTGAAATTAAACATATACTGGAGTGCCTTTTCTGGATGTGCTTCTTTTCTAGATAGGCTTCTTTGCTGCCAGTTTCTTTCACACAGCAAATTTCCATCTTTCAGTAATAGAAATTTGAGAGCTTGAGTAGGCATCATAGTTCTACTTCACTAATCTTTTGCGGTCAATGTTGCTGAATACTTGCAGGTTTAGAATGCACAGTTGCTGAAAGTAGATCCTGGTTCTTGCATAGCTGCCTCATTCTGCCAGTGCAGAGGTCTTAACACATGAAGTCTTGGGCAAAGTGTGAAATCCTGACTTCCTTCCTTTAGAATATGTCATATTTTTAGCTCATTGCCTGTTGCATGCCTGCACTATTGTTCAGGCCCAGACCAGTACAGAAGTTGTAACTCATTTCTAAGAGGTCAGCTAGTTCTTCACCTGAGGTCTGTATGTGCTAAAGACCGAGTCTCCAGAGGTGTCACAGAGGATTAAGTTGCCTAAACTCAGGCCTTCATCCCCACAGTCTTGTCCAAGGTGGAGCACTGTACAAGATAAGGAATTGAAAACTTCAGGACAAAAATCATTTTTGCAAGAGGAAACATTTTGATGCCCATGCAGGGCATGTGTCTTTCCAGGTATACCAACAGGACAAAGTGATTGTCTGTAATGTAATGAAATGGATTAAAGAAACCCAGACTGGGGAATCCTTTTGTTTCCGTACCTAGATGCACAGTCTCCAGCAGACAGGCTCTATTCTTCAGCCACTATATGATCTGACTTGATGCTTTCTACGTAAATGCTGCGTTAGTATGTGTAGTGCTGTTCATTTCCCCCATTTACCTTGTAGAGCCACAATGAGAAGAAATTGTTACACTCTAGATGTCACAGTGATGTTGAATGATTGTAACATGTGTCTTAGCTAGTACCTAACGTTATATGGGTTCTGTCTCAGTGGTGGAGCTGTATTTGGAATGGGTTCATGCCTCTTGATCAGAGAAAGTCCCGGCCAAGATGAAACCTCAGTTCTATCATCTTGCTCTTGTTTCTGCTTTTATCCACGGGTTTCCACTACTGGCAGTGGTGACAGAGGCTTGAATGTTTTGTTTACCGTGTAAGTCCAGTTCCACTGGCTCATTTTGCACAATTGACTAAATAACACTCCTATATATAAAAAAAGTTTTTGAAGTATTTTGGGATAGATCCTAAATTTCAAGCTAGAGGAGGAAGGCTGCACATTTTTTCTTGCACATTTCTTCATGCACTGGTCAGAACCTCTCCTTCCTGGTCTCTAAGGTTCTGCAACACTTGGGTCAGAACTACTGTGTGAAAAATGAAAAAATACTGAAGGATAGGCTTTGAGGGGGGTTTTCCAGTGACAAGGATGCTGCCCGTGACTCCAGCAAAGAGGAAAAGCAGACCAAAGAGGATGCAGTAAGACGAAAAAATGCAATAGCAGAATGAAAGAAAGACAGTGAAAAAATGGGCAAAGAAGAGAGTGGGAAGGAACGAGCGAAATAGCCCT
>NW_010427207.1:62346-72975 GCF_000710305.1 Buceros rhinoceros silvestris | reverse complement strand
AAAGAGTGAAATAGCCCTAGGTGGTCAGTTGTCTTGAAGATCAGCTACAGATTTTTCACGAGATTGATAAGGATATTTTTGTTTTCTGAAGGCTTTTAGAATCAGTTCTTTCTGAAGCAGGGGTTTGGTAGTTTGCAAGAAAATCTGGACGGGTCTTACTTGTTTCCCATGTCTAAAGAGAGAATCAAAGTCACCACTTTGGGTGTCTGTACCCATCAGTGGGGCAAATTTCACTGATGCAATCTCACTTGGCTGTGAATCCTTCTCTCTGCTCCTGTTTTTCTTCTGAGTTTGTGTGTGCCTCTCTCTGCGTTTGTCGTGCTTATTTGTGTGTCAAGCACGTGTCAAGTGTGTCAAGAGTCAGAACAAACAGTGTGGGAATAAGAATAAGGAATGTGAAAAGTTCTGACTGTTAAACATTTGTAGTGGACAGAAAACACAAAAGAAGATGTTGAGCATCTTAAAGATCCTTGTAGTTTAGGCCCTCTCCTTCCTTATCCTTCATTAATGCTCTATGACAAAACCACTCTTTCTTCTCATCAAGATCAGCTGAAGACATTTGTGTAAAAAAGTTTTAGTCTGTATTTTCTCAAATTTATGTGGTGTTTAATTGCTTATGATGAACCAAGCCATCATTTTTAAATTAAAATTGATACAAGATTTCTCCACCCTTTCAATATCCTCTGCTTTCTGCTAGCTAATGCCTACTTCCAAGTAAAAAAAAACAACCCAAAGCAACACAAAGTAAAACCAAGCCCTTTTTGAGGTGCTCATGGCATTGAAAATGCCTGACTGTTAATACACAGATAGGCAGAAGCTTTTTTGCACAATAGGTCTGTTTGCCGTTTGACAAGTAGTGGCTGAAGCACTTGAAAATTTCATTGCATAACTGAAAAAGCAGTAGTGACATCATAAATTTAAGATTGTTTTATGTTATGAATGCTTGATCGTACTGATACTCCAGCTGAGACACCTCTCTGTCATTTCTCTGGAGGATGGGTTTTCAGCTGTTTTTTTAACATAATATTGCTGGTCTTGGTGGATTCTGCAAACATACTGCATATCCAAAACATCATGTACACAGAATATCTGTACTGCAACAGAGAGAGCTTTCCACATAAACTGACAGCTGCAAGCAGTAGATTTTTATTGCCATTTCTTTATTAAATGCAAAGTGCATAACAGAATGAAATCTAGAGGTTTCAAAAACAAGACAGTTAGGAAATGCACACTTATTATGTCCTATTACATCCCACAATCAAATGCAGTTGCTGAAACTTGGTTTTCTGAAAGTTAGCAGTCCCCTACGCCTGTAAAATCAGCTCCTCTGCTGTGGAGGAACTGCCAGGTTTTTCAGATGTCTGCAGTTGTACCTAGCATCTCACTAACTTTCAGGGTTATTTGCGGAAGTCCGGATATAGAAGAGTGCAGTGAGGACACAAACAGCTGCATTAGATTCTTGGTCAGAAATACTGGTCCATGTAAAGCTCAGTCTGGTTGTGCAATGCAAGAATGTTGGAAACCTGAGTCACAAATACCTGTCACATGACACCATGGCTGACAGTGTAAACTATGAATGCCATTATAGCAGAGCATATAGCGGAGCACACTATGTACTGGCCCTACCAAGATCCCCATTGTCCTGAAAACAGATCTATTTATTTTCGTGTGTAAGGACATATCAAACTGCTAAAATTCAGCATGGGTATACCTCTTTTACTAGTATAAAGCTGTGTTTAAAGCGTATTTCAAAACTAGATACTGTTACACAAATACACAGTAGGAAATCACTTGGTCAACCCCCGATCGGTTAGGCTCCCCCTATGGTTTTCCTTATCCACTGAAGGTATTGCTTCGTAAGCCGAGTGTAGACACCAGGACCATCAACAGCACCACACTTTGACTTTCCAAAAGCAGTGATGCCTCTCATCACATTATTGCATCTTAAAGGTCCTCCAGAATCCCCCTGGAAAAAGTGAAAAAAATATGTAAGAGAAAAAATTTACAAAAGCTAAAAAATGTTTCTTTTAAATAAAATTTGCACCAGAGGCATGGAGGAAATAAAAATGTAGACAGTGCTATTGTGGACAGTTTCTCTCTTTTTTTCCTTCTTGAAAGTTAAGATTTTCATTAGCAGAAAAGGAAAAGACTAGAATCTGATCTTCCAAATGTGAGTAGCGGGGAATGAATCTAGCTCAGTGCTAAGGATTAGTTAGTATTTTTTGAATACAGAAAGAAAAACTGGAAGCTTTCTTCTTGAAAAGTAGAAAGTCTCTAGAAATTGGTACCTTTTCTGTAACTTAATTAATTAATTAGTTATTACACTGTTGTGCATTTGACTTGTGGCCCAAATTACTTTTTATCAGCAAAACTCCTGTTTCAAAGCCCTCTGATATCAGAGAAGTTGTTCACTGAGGTTAGCTGATTGAGAACAGGCTCATCAGCTATTTGGTGGAGATTTTTCTATTGAAAACATTTTATTGAAGAAGAGAATAGCTATCTGCCATGCCTGGATAAAATCACAATATCCAAAGTCTGTGAAGGTGAATTTATCAATCAGAAGTTTTTATTTTAAGGTTAAGAAGAACAAGCCTTGGTAAATTAATTCATTTTAAAAAAAGTTCTTAATTGAACTGAAGAGAGGCAGAAATAATAAATGTGTAAAAGCTAGTACATTATATTTTATTTTTAATATAATCTGTGTGGATATAGACAGTAAATATACTTACATTACAGGAGTCCTTCCCTCCCTTCTTAGCCCCTGCACATATCATGTTTTCTGTTATAACAGGGTTGTTTTTATAATGATGCTTGTCATTGCAGGTTTGCCTGCTGATGACAGTGACATTGACCTCCCTCAGGGTATCAGAAGGCGTTTTCAGGTCATTGTGAGTTCGTCCCCATCCTGCTACTGCACAGGTTGTTCCTGGTTTGAGATCATCATCTGAGGTAGGCAGGTGAATGAGCTGCACAGCTTTATTAAGCCTTGCTCTTTTCTGAAGCTGTAAAAGATGTGGAAAACCGTTATTACAGGGCAGAGTCTGATAGAGACCCCTGCATGTAACCTTTGGATTGTTTTCGTTGGGGAATTACTGCCACCACTTTTTGAGATTCTTTAGTTCTTTGTGACAGGATTTATGTAATCAATGTAAGAATGAGGAAAATGAGTATTCTTTGTCTCAAGAAAAAACTTTTAGCTTCTGTTGAAATACTAGCTCTAAAAAATACCCTATTTTATTTCTTTGGCTCTCAGACCATTGGGAGGACAAAATAACAGTTACCATTGAAGCTGTCAAAATCAAGAGTCAGAAAAGTCAGACATTTTTAATTAGAACTGTTTTTCAGGCAGAACATTAGGATTTTAACTAAATTATTTCTGTGTGTGAAATACATTTCTTTCTGCAGACAATAGTTATTCTTTCATTGAAAAGCCAGAAATTAAAATATCTTGGTCAAGCGCCAGAATTCTTCTACCTCTAGTGTTCGCATGCCTTGCAGGAGTTGTTTGTTGCCTTAGTTCCCAGCACATCCACAATTCCCTAGTCTGCTGGTTTAGCAGACCAGGCCATATCACCCCAGAAAAAGGCACCAGGAAGTCCCTTGGCTCACATCCCTCACAAGAAGGAAAAAACTGGTGCATTGTAGGAGATGCAGTAAGTCTGTACCTGCAGCAGCATAATGTCATTTTCCTTGCTCGTGGTAGAGTAGCATGGGTAGCGAATTTGTTTTGCAATCTGAATAGTCTGTTTTTCTTTTTCTTTCTTTTTCTGTGAATGAGCTCCAAGAATAACACTGCCTCCTTCCCTGAGAGGAGAGACAATGGGATTAGTGGGATTCATTTGCTGTCACTCCATAATTCTTTGCTGTTAAATATGATGCTATCATGACCAGCTGCTACAGAGCTCCTTTTCTCATGCCTGAAAAGCAGCAGTAATTTAGAAAAATATAAAAGATTACATAATTTTTACAAGTAGTTGAAAATAATTAAGTCAGTGAGTCAAAATTCATGGAGCATGGACAGGCTTCAGGAACTTGACTCTGAACCTACCCCTATTGTTCCCCTTCGGGAACTGAGTAAAGGTAGATGCCTCAGCTTTTCTATTGGTACTGGTCTCACCATTGCTCTCAACTGTGCCCTCTGCAATTGGCACTGAAAATTTAGAATAGCTCACAGCACTGTTAGTTCAGAGGTCATCACAACTGGACAGAATTGTACTATTGCTTTGCCCGAACACCATTTCAGCAGTATTTGCAGAGTCCGTATGAGATATATCTCATTCACTGTCTGTAAACTGTTCTGCAACTTGATATGCTTTCTAGATATTGAAGTGGTGACAGAGTTGTCCTGCTGGGTCTCTCTGGTATAGCAACCAGGAGTCTGGCAGTCCTTGACCAAGCAGTCCAAGATTTGTATCAGATCACAGGTATAGCTGTTTGTGGGAGAACAATGTACGTTACAACTGAATTGGGGAATATTCTTGGAGCAGGTGTATAGGTTGGCCCTCTTTTCCATCCTACTGTGGGAAACACAACCCTGAGAATGTGGTTGCTCCTTTCCTTGGGCTGGTAAGTGCTGTCTGGCTGTTGACTTAACATCATTAGGTTAATTATTTATTGTATTTTCTCATAAATGCAGTCTCACTTGGAAACACTACCTTATGCTAAAATGTCAGCTTTTGGGCCCTAATCTCTCTTTGCAGTAGGTTCCGTATATTTCCCTGTTTGTACAAGGACAGGAGAGATGGATGCATTTCTCTGATGTCTGCAGAGTTCAGTGATTTACTTGTTCTGGGCAGGCCGTTGACAGAGCCTGTGTGAGGTCTGGCTCAGCAGCAGCTCCAGTTCTCCGTGCAAAGGCAAGGGGTGTGATGTGTCATTTAAACCTCACATCTTGCCTTCCTGAGGGACTCGGCAGGGCCAAATAGCCATTTGTATCTTGAATCAGACAGCAAGAGAAAAGCCAATATATCCTGTAGAGCAGATATCTCTCAGTGTTTCCTGTCACTGTCTGGAGGACAGTGTACTTTGCTACTGTGTAGCTGCATGCTGTCTCTTTCTGTGGCGAATTGCCTATCTTTTGTAGAATAAAATGACAAGAACTTATTTCTGTTTTCTGAGCAGCTGTTTAGTCTGGCCAGTCCTCTGGCCTAGTGCAGTGGTTGACTGAGGAAACAGGGATAAACCTTTCCCCTAACTTCACTACTTCATTGTTGCTGTTCTGTGATTGCATGCAGCAAGAAACATGTGTTCAGAAATAGCGAAGGTCAGTATACCTTGTTATATTATTTTTTTACTCACTGAAGCACATTTGTCAATATAAATTATAAAACAGTCATCAGAACGTGATCATGGTCATGCTAAATGCACAAAACCACCATGGACATTAACTTTCTTATAATAGAGTCACCAGATACTCACTGAGGACAATCTCAGTGAGGACACTAAGATACTCACTAAGGACAATCAGAGTAAGAACTTACATCTTACAGTGTGCAGCTGTTAACACCCAGTTTTCCTTGATCAAAGCTCCTCCACAAATAGATGTTCCATCTTTTCCTTTGAGCAGGGCCATAAACGGCCTTGAGTGTGGTGCTACTTCATTTCCTCCAATGATATCCACACACAAACCTAAAAATAAAAATAAGCCACAATACACACAGCTGGGTTGACAAATACTGAAAGACACTCAAGGTCTCTTACAAAAACCAGTTAATGTAATTACAAAGTATACAAACAAGTATGTACACATGTTACAGTGCTAGTCTTCAAGGCAGACTGTTAAAGCTGCTCAGCAGTACTAATTCTGTATATTTCAGTGGAACCAAAATGAGATCAGAGCTTTGACAAGAAAAAGTATTGTTGCTCTTGCACAGATTTCTTTTCTTGAAGTTCACTGCTACAGTTAACTTCTCACCTTTCATTGTGAGTAACAACCTTAGATCTGTCACATGATAAATATTGTACTGTAGGTGGCCTTGGCGGACACCTGGAAACTGGGCTATATAGTGTAAGTCACATTTCATGAACCTGATTTCCATAAAAAGAGAAATCAAGAAATCAGTGTATGTGTATGCCTCTGGAGAGAAAGCTCAGATAATCATTATGTTAACTCCTCAGAATTCCTCCTAATAGCCTGTCCTCTGGGCAGCTTTAATTAATATGAGCCATTCAGAAATTATTTATCTGAAGATCAATCCATGCAGACAGTGGAAAAGAGCTAATAATAAGAACTCAAATGATAACTGTGACTTCCTTCATTACATTAATACACATTGGCTTAACTGGAACTCTGTGTTAGCACTTACCTTCAGAGGAGTTGAATTGGACACTTACCTCCATGAATTACCAGGAGAATGAGAGCAGCAGAGGTGTACAAAGTGAAGAAAGCTCCCATGATTTCTGTCTAGTGTTCTCCCTTATTCACTGTTTAATATATATATAACTAAATGAAAAGGATGTGGGTTTTGTTTTTCCTCTTAAGGGTGTTTGATATTTGTGACAAAGGCAAAACCCCTCCCCGACAACACAGCTTACAGCAGAGGTGTTAGTGAGAAATTGCATCATCTGCTGTGGTGTGAAGACAGGATCTGCCCCTCTTCATGTTCTCTCTGCGGCATCTGCAGAGAGCTAATATATGAGTACTGGGGTGAAACTTTGCAAGCCACTACATGTCCAGTTACACAGTGGGGCTTGGCTCACGTAAATTTAGGCTTGATTCAGTTGCCCACATGAAGACACATAGTTTCATTCTAGGCACCAAAGGTGGCCTCTGTGTCAGAGATGAATCCCAGCCCATTCCCCATTAGAGAATTATCTGTATTGTTCAGGAGTCCCTCAGTGACAATGAATCTGGTATTTGTTCCCTTCAGCACCTGATCCTATCTCATTAGCCGTGCACTGGATGAGCATCCATATATCGCTGAATGTGGTTCAGTGGCCTAAGTTAAGGGTGTAATGCCATTTAAAGTGTCTTAAGGAGTTGTACATCTGCTTCCTGGTGCAGAAGTCTTCTGCAGATACTATGTCAGATTTGCTAGCTCTGTGCCCATGTCTGGGAATCCCAGGGTATTTAAAATGTCACTGAATGCCAAGTTTTAAGCAACTGAATCAAGTCCTGAAAATTGAATAAATTGTACTAGAATCCTGTAAAGACACAATTCCTTGCCTCCAAATATATACCCAAATAATAGAAATAACTTCCATCAATATAAAATAACTTGGAATATCAAATATTCCATTAACTAACGGGGAATATTCAGTGAAGTGTCTCAGCCTGAGAGGTTTCTTGATGTCTTGAGCCCCAGTCCAGGCAGCCTGCAGAAGGCTTCTGTGTTCTGTCTGTGTCACGTCTTTGAGCTCAGCTGGCCCAGCCTAGTGTGACAATAACCTGTAGAAGACCGCTGGCTCAAATTTGACATTGCCTTCCCTTCTTGAACAGAGGGTAATTGTTGGTGTTTTCTCTGAAGAAGGCAAATGAGGAGCTGTTTTTAGAGATTGCAGAGCTCTTTGTCACAGATGTGGTTCGTCAGTGACACTTACCCTGTCACTTTTGTGACATGATGACAGCTCCATGCACTCTAAAACCATACCAAGCTTTTAATTTTCTTTCATTTTTCTCTTCACTCCCTGCACATTTGCTGTAGTTTGTAGTGTTATGCTATGGTAACAGTAGCACTGGTGTTTTTTTTTTCCAATGTTCTCCCAAACACACTATCACCAGGTATCATGTTTGTTCATTTATCTCTTAAAATAGTTGCCAAAGTCTGGCTTTATAACATTTTTGTTAGCAGTCTTACCATATTGAAGCTGTTCCCTCTCTGCACTATGCACAGAAATGATGAGCACGTGAGCAAAAACCCTATACACTGAGACCTGCTTAAACTCAAAGTACTACAATGATTCATCATGAGTTGCCATGTCTAGTGAAAAGGGGTCTGGTATGTATCATCCTGTGTCTACCTTATCTATTTTCAATAAAAAACTATTTGGGAGACCCAGAATAAAACATTAGCAAGTGTTCCTAGGTGTTTTTCAGGCAAGTAAGGTAAATCGATGTCTACCAACTAAAAGCAAATCTTCTATATCCTGTTTATATTTTTTCAATTTCTAAATGCACTCCTATTTACTTCTAAATCCTCTTACTTCTAAAGATACTCTTTTTGTAACTCTATAGGTATTCCATGCCTTTAAAAAATTCCCCTCTATTGCTGAGACATCCTATTTACATTGATAATTAGTGAGGAATATGCCATCTAAAGTACTGTTTGATAACAACCGATCACTTTCTGTGCAAATTCCTTTTGAGCAACAGCTCTATCATATAGTCCTAAGACTGATTGCACAGGTATTAAAGATCAGATTGATATGCACATAATCAGCCTCTCGTTTTGTACCCAAATGCTTTTGCAAGAGTGTCCTCTTTAGCTTATAACTTATGTGGATGAGGCTGAAAAATTTACATCAGATTTTAGGGTGTGCAGCAAGTGGGCTGGGCTCCTTTGATTACGGCAGTAAGATAATTTATAGTCAAGTTTAGATTTTATTTGCCTTTTGCATGTAAAGGGAGACCTCAAAGCAAAACGCCCTTCTCTATATGAGTGCATTGTCAAATTCTTTTTTTAGCTCCTCTGTGGCACAAGTAATTGGTCTTCAAGAGGACTAAAATATGTAAGCAAAATGCTCCATCCTTTCTCCCTCTAGTACCCATGAGGCACAGAAACTGTCCCAGCAGAAACCACTGCCTGAGTACTGAGGTTTTATTTCTAGCTTTTGCCTTTGAGGAAATTTCCCATGGGTGTTAAGCTCAGGGGTCAGTGGATCCCTTTCAGCTCTGTTCAGGACTGAGTCAGGTGCTTCTGTCTCTTATCTCATACTCAGTTGTTCTGATAATTTTTCTTCCCCAGTGACTATGCTCCTTTTTCCTTCATGCTGCTTTCTGTAGTGCTGAAGGTGAACATAAAGTGTGATTTTAGGAGATCAGTTCAGGAGACCAATTTAAACTACATCTCTAAACCTTCCAGTGCAGCTGGGTACCCTAGCTCAGGCATGTCTTGGCTCAGCTGCAGGGCTGGTGGCTGGGAGAGGGGAATGGGGGGCAGGAGAGTGGTGCAGAGCGGGGAGCTGCTGCACACACAGCGAGGCAGAGCTGGGGTGCTTCTCTGTCTCCTCCTGGGCTGCCCTGCCCCCAGCCGCATGCTAGTGTGTTTATGTGGACACATCCCTCAGTGGTTGGGGGACTCACTCCCAGCCACTCTCCAGGGAAGGGACAGGTCATATGCTGGGGACACCTATTTTACTTTCTTCCCTGGTACCACTGTCTCATGATATTTACCTGTTGACTCTTCCTCAGCTATTTGCTCATTTGCTTCCCTATTTTCATATCACAGAAGAACCTAGCAAGAGAAATACAAGTAGATGGCATTAACTCGGAGAGTCCTCAAAGCCTTGTAGCAATTCAGCATTACTTCAGTTGAACGTACTTGGCAGAAAGAATCCAACATTAGATATTATGCTCTAGAAACACAAGTCTTCTCCTGTTTGGTCAGAGCATGGATCTGTTGCCCATTCTATCTCTTAAGCTGCTTTCTAAGCTAGCCACTTAGTGGGAGGGCAAAGCTATAAATGTTTCAAACATAACTGGGCCTTTAGGACCCTCTTTGCAGAAATAATGTTCAGTGGGTGAGTAATTCCAGGTTTAGCTGGAGAATGAGAGTGATTTTGGGGTATCTTGAGCTGGCTCTTGTATAAGCTGGTGAATTCTAAAAGTCGTGTTTTCTTTTAAAAGAACTTTGGAAGTGCCATCTGAAATATGAAAAGTGTTACATTGTGCTGCATCATGTATGTGTTTTCAAACTGGGTTGTAACTGTAAGATTCTGTGCCATAGAAGTAAGCATTTCAATGCTATAATCTCACTCAACAATTTGGAGAGCTGCTGTTCTCTAACTCTTGAATAAAAATGAGAGCTAGCTATTTTGCTCTTTTTCGAAGGTACTAAGGATGATAGCAGGTTTTTTAAGTTCTTCACACAAGGACGTGTTGTTTTTTGTAGTGGTTTACCATCAAGACTTGCAAAACGTGGGTGCAGACACAGAGGTTTGCAGTACAGAAATGTCTTTCTGACCACTGTGTCTTTTTATCTTTTTCTTGTGACCACTTAGATGTTTTAGATGATTAGATGTTTTGTTTGCCTTTGATGCATACCCTAGGATTTTCTGCATCGGAATCCTGCACCCTTGAAAATTATTGCTAAGAAAATATAGATTGCTCTGCTCGCCATGTGTGTAGCTTGTCTTTTGTCACAGGTGTTCCTAAGCCTACCAGACAACAGATGCCTGCAAATTCTCAGTGGCTGTCATAAAATTCTTGAATGAATCTTTTTTAGTCTTTCAACTGTAAATGCTACCTGGGCAGTATAATTCTGCAGAGGATTTTCTGGCTTCTCATGTAGCTTGGCCCACAGTTTGGGAATAACTTTTGTGCTCTACATACTCTGAGTTTTCCTTCTCACTGGTGTTCTGTGAAGCCTTTTCAGATGACCCTAGTATTTTCACATTTGTTCACCAGCTTGAAGATGGTCAGTTTCATTCTTCTCACTTACTTCCTTTTCCCCCCCTTTACAGTGGAAAGAG
>NW_010427207.1:51620-62262 GCF_000710305.1 Buceros rhinoceros silvestris | reverse complement strand
AAAGAGTGTTGAATTCTCTGAGATGCTTCAGATTTATTACACATTCAGCCCACGTAATGCTTAGGAGTTTTCTTACGCACTTTTCTCCCAGTATAATGCCTGTGCTGAAGAGCTGCTGAATTTCCTTGTAAGGCTTGACCAATTCATATTGACACATATGGGGGATTCAAGAAACAGGCAGGTTTTAAAGAAACATGAAGAAAGAACCCAAAGAAACAAAGCTGCAGTTAAATAATATTAATGATGTAAAGAGAAACTTCAAGAGAGGAAGCTGTTCATAAAACCTTTCAATCATCATTTTCTATAGACAACATTTAAATAGAAAAGACTGTGTTGCAATTTACAATGCTTTTGCCAGTAAACGGCAGCAGGTATGACAGGCCACCTGTTAGCTCTCCTGCACTCTATAATTGCTGTTATCCTACTCCCAAGAGGTAAGTACTTATCTAAGGATAAAAATATCTGAATTCCCAGTTCCTCTGCGTAACATAATTGCACTTCTGTTCATTTCAGATGGCTGCATGGACATCATTGGAGGACACGGCGTATGCCCTCATTGATGGCCTTACATGACTGCTATCCAGAGAAATAATTTAACGGTGTGTGGAGGAGTTCTGGAAGAGCAATGGGTTTTGACAGCAGTGCATTGTAAGAAAGTACCTTATACTGGGGCAATTTTAACTCTTCATTGAGATGGGCACGGTGTGCAAGTAAGTCCTGTAAGTAAGGAAAGGTGGCTATTGATTTTTTAAGAATTGTTAAAAGCTGCCGTTCTCTCACTAAATTGGTCTAAGAACTTGCCATTGGTTTTTTTTGTGAACTACTGATCTGCGTTGTGTACATTTATCTTCATTAGTCAGATCCTGCCAATGTTACAGGATACAGACTGTGCTGATAGAAGACAAAATTCATTTATGCATCTATACCAGCATGTCTTAGAGAAGGGGATGTATTCCAGGGAGGTTTAAACAGATCTTACGTGTGTGCCTGGGACTAGGCCTCAAAACACTCCGAGAGATGAAGCTGAATTAGATGGAAACACTATTCCTCCCATTTAAATGACCCGAATGTGAGTCATGACCATGACAAGGAGCCTTGTCCTTTTGACAAAGCAAACGTTAGCACAAGCACCCCTTCCCCAGATGGGATACCCCAAGGCTGGCACAGCTATGGAACAGATGGCTCAAGGTAAGGAGGACATCTACTGTTCATATTTGGAAGTAAAATGCCCTGGTTTTGCTAAAATGTTTTCTAAATCACATTTTAGTTCTCCATTCCCCCTCCCCCACCCCATATTTTAAGTAACTAAAATCAAACCAACTGCAATAAACCTGTGCAAACCTGACCTCCTCAAAGACAGTGTGGGCAGCTCAGCCAGCCTTCTTCCATCAGTTAGTCTGAAACAGAGGACACAGCTCCTTCTTTTTAAGTGAGTTTGACTTTCACGCTGTATCGGCTCTTGTTCATTTTAAAGATGTTCACTGTAGCAGAGCACTTATTTACCTATACGCATAATGCTCGGAATGAGTATTGAGTATCGATGTGTGTTCTGACACCCCACTGATGTCAGCAAGACAGCCGATGCGCTATTAGCCAGATATGTTTCAGTCCTTTGCAGGATTAGGTCATAAATCCAAAGGAGACCATTAAAAGATTAATGAAAGGCATCAGTACCAGCATTCCTTGTGTAGGGGATTCTCCTTAAAAAGCCAGGCTTCTTCATTAAATTAATTCCAGATTCTGGAAATCCCTGAAGGTCAGCTGTCACATCATTATTTCAATAAACTAAATTTACAGTAAAGAAATTTTACTTTGTAGAGGAAAATACAAGCTCATGTCAAAACATAAAAAATGAACAATATCCTTCCCTATGTTTTCATCATCTTGTTGAAAAATGAAATTGTATTATATTATGTCTTTTGATTAACTTCAGAGATGTTCTTCAGTTCCAGTAGTGACCTCCTCTGCCTGCACTTTCTTAAAACTACAGATTACACAAATCAGAAGTTAGAGGTGTTCTAGGAGGCCATCAAGCATCCATAGCTAAAAAAAGAACAGCAGATATTTAAGGTTATGAACTACTTTCCCAATCCTCATTTTGGCAGGTCTTCCAAGGAAAGTGATATAATGCTCCTCAAGGTATGTGATAATTACTGTTTTATTATTATAAAAGGAATTTTGCTGATGATAGTTTTGGCTGTTCTTTGATATTGAAGAGTACATTGTTTAGATAGCTTAACAATATTACAGAACACCCTGCTATTGGTTGTACTCATCGAGATAAGGTTACAGGATCTCTGGCACTGTGAGCAGGGATGACATTTCAAGCCCATTCTTGTGCTCTAAATCTCCCTTTAACCCATTCACTGCAGCAAACCTTCCAAAATCCCAAACCCCATTATTCAGTAGTTTTTCAAAAGCAGTGCTGAAGTGATGTATGCGATGGAGTCAGGGCCACACCTGTATCCCAAAGGGATACGTTGTCTTGGACTGAGCAAAAATGGGGATGAAACTTACTGATAATTATTTGGGGTAATGACCTAAAATAAAAGGATGGATAATACAGGACATAGATGAATACAACTCCAGGAGCACAGAGTCGTAACATAGTAAAGAAGGCTCAGAACACTGCAGAATGAAGCACGGAAAGATGTCTTTGACAACATTATCATCCTGGATATCAAAGTGGGGCAGGGCTGTAAGGATTTCCTGCATATCAGCTCCTGCCCAGCCTGTTCTATGCATCATGTGTCCCTACACTGCGAACTCTGTTAACCCACCATGGAGACTTACTTGGAGGTGGCCATGGGTGTTTCGAACAGGGGGAGGGCAGTCTCTGTGTGGGAAACCTGTAGATAGTCAAATGGTTATGGAGGACTGCTTTCCTGGTAACAGCAGTTTCAGTGCTGATCCAGAGTACCCTGAGAAAGATAAACTTGTACATCTTCTCACCTGTATCTTTAGAAACAGGACTTCAGTACAACACCTAAAAATTCTTGGCTGGATCTTTATTCAGGCTATGCTTTAATATTGCACCGGTGATAATGAAGAAATAGCTTTATGTAAAAGATCAAGAGGTATATCTAAAATAATTGACTAGGTACAGTACATGATGAGTGTTACCACACTTCTGAAATAATTGGTGGAAAAGGAAGCAATGACTTGAGCCTGATTTCTAATATTTAGGTGGTATCACCAGTTTTATATGACAGTGACTCAGGGAGGAAACTAACAATGTCCCTTTCTGGAACTAGCTGGAGCATTTACAGACATCTGTGACCCCAGTGACTTACCACTGCCCAAGTGTGAAAAGCTCCTTCCCCCTGATCTTAGTGAGCATTTTCCACTTGCTTCTCTGCAAAGACAGATGGGTTCATTTCACTGGCTTCCTCTGTGGCCACCAGCAACGTATCAGGAGCACCAAGTTATCTGTGAACACGATACCAAAATGGATCTCTAGGAAGTAGTATTTCCAGAGCTGAAAGTTACATCTCTGTTCCAGAACGACATGGGCATCATAAAATCCTTTGTCTGAATTTAACACAGGAGCAGAGATAGCGTTAAGTACCAGGGTTCACCTCCCCTCTCTACTGTTCTGCTGTAATAACTGGCATGGGGTAAACTTTCCATCTTTGGAAATTCTCACCAGCACTGGCGATAATGAATCATGGTGTGGTGATGGTGTGTAAAACAGAAAAAGTTCCGCTCAGTAGCCTTAATTGGGCACGCTGAGGCTGTGTGTAAGTGATTGGCTACGTTTTCATTTACACGCTTGAGCTGGCCTCTGCTGAAGGATGAATCTATCAGGTAAAGGCTAACAAAACACAGACAGTTAGGGTCATTTAAGCCTTTTTGAATGTCTCAGAGCAAAAACTTCGCAGTCTGAAGAGTTCAAGACCACATTTTTCTGCAGTTATGTCGCTGCTGTCATGTCTAATTGGTTATACCTTTTGTTTTCATCTTTGTTACTGGGTACATTGCACTGTGCTTTGATAATTTTCTGTGTGTCAGTCAAGCGCAAGAAACTAATTTCTACACAAAAGTTCAGTGGCAAGTTAGGTTTTTGAATAGAACATAGATCCAACAGCCCAACTCCTGTGCGGGTTTTTTATTTCCTTCTGTAATTAGTGGAAAGCTGGGCTTGAACTCACTACTTCTACCATAGACAGGGGATTGCTATACAGACACCGGGGGAATTACTTTGGATTTGCAAAGGAGCAATTAAGCTCCGGATCAGTTCCTAAATATTGAAAAGTGATTTATAAGGAAAGTTTTAGTAAAATGAGACTAAATGCTAATTGAAACTAGATTATACTTACTTCCTTTCTGCATGAGAAAGCTTTTTATTTTCTTCTTTATTCCAGCTGAATGGTATTGCAAAGCTGAATGAATACATTCAGCTTTTGCCTCTGCCTGACTCTTGTGAAGATATCAAACCTGGCACAACATGCAAGGTGGCTGGCTGGAGAGTCGCATCTTCAGGAAACAACCTTTCACATTGTCGGTGGAAAAAGCTGTGGGAGAAAATATGGAAATTACACAAAACCAACCAGCAACGTGTTGTGTGCTGTAGGGGGAAAAATAATTTTTTGAAGAGAAATGCTTGCCAAGTAAGAAGCAAAGTTACAGAGATGAAATAATGTGCTTTTAATAATGGTTCCCTTTACACAGGGAACAAAGCAGTACTAGATGCTTAATGAGGCTGATTAGATTGACAGTGATTTTAACCACACTTTTAAGAGACTTTATTGCTGAGAAAAAGAACGTTAAAACTTTGAGTAGTTTAGGTCAACATACACAACAAGATAGAGAGTATGGCAATTTGAATCTGGCATAGCTCAGTTAACTTCAGGTGCATTTCTTTATCCAAGGTGCTTTCCTTAGGCACCACCTGCAGTTAGTTATTAGAGAAAAAGAAGAACTTTCAGGGTCTGAATCATCTGATTCACTCCAAATGTCGATATCTGAACAGTACAGACTCAACTGAACACTCTAAAGTGCCATCTGGATCTGTGCTGAGTCCAGAGGGCCAATTGCCAAAGAAGTGAGAATCAATTTATACCAACAATAAAATAATACCTTTTGAAATAGAATTATGAGAGCACTGTGCTGGTCTACAACATTTACATCAGAGGCTTTCTCAGGCTTGAAAAGCAGTCACTCCTTATACCTCACTGAGCTCCCATGAAGTGAAGTAAGCCATCTGATCCATTTCATAGGTTGGAACAGGTTAAAAGCAACATTTCCAAACATGCTTATGCACTGCAGGTGGCACTGTATGCTCCTCTGGAGAGCAACGAACACACATTGATACTTCTGTTTTGGGATCCAGGGAGATTCAGGTGGACCATTAATCTCTGCCGGTTGGTACAGTGGGATTGTTTCTTTTGGAAAAGGATGTGGAAAAAGAGACATGCCTGCAGTTTAAGCATGACTGACTGAAAAAGATATTGACTGCATAAAAAAAAATTTCCCTTGACAGAGATCCATGAGACAGGTAAGACGGTTTCAATAAATACCATGCTGTGTATTACAACTAATACCATGCTGCTGCTTCAGTGTGCCACCTTTAGGAAGTACATCCCAGCTTTACAGTTTTACTATCATCACCACAGCTTTATAAGAATAGTTCAAATATTCCCCTTTGTACGAATAACATGTTTACTCATCTGTAGTGGGAAACTGCCTCTTTGATAACACAATTTGTATTGGACTTCACCCTACTTCATAGCATGATGGGAATGCAATGCTCACCTTATTCATTGTGCCTGGGATGAGGCAACATTTTTGAATATGGAAAAATACGTTTTCAGACTGATAGTGATTGAGATGTCTGCTGAACGAAACAGAATGAAATCTTTGTTCAGGTATTTTCCTATTACGTTATTCAAACCCAAATATGTTGGTTCCCCATTACTAAATATTTAACTAATTTTCAAAGAGTTAGAGTATTAAACAGATACAGATTTTGCCAATTAATATTCCATTATAACAGAGAAAAAAAATTCATCTTTTTTTCCCCTTGATTATTCCCCTCCCACCTCCCTTTTTCTTTGAGGTGGGGGTGTGTGTGATCAAATCAACAAAATCATCTCTTCTCACATGATCTCATCTTTCAGTGAATGGTCTGTTGAAAAAACTATAAATACTGTAATGGGAGTAATTATACATCTCTAACACAGTGCCTATCCAACATCTGTGAAAACAGGAATTTTGCTGTGGATTTCAACAGACTTCCACTAACAGAAAGACCTGCTGTGTTTCTGGAAGCCTGTGGCTGGCTTGGTGTATTCCCATTATTTTCCAAATAATCTCTAGGTCTTTTTTTGCCAGCGGTTTGGAAGTGAAGACCTGCATGGTTTCTTTGTTTCTTTGGTCATTCCATTAATACGTACTGATGACTACAAGCTCCGAGATGGTGCAGAGGCAGGAGTAAGTAACTCCAACACATCAGCATACTGGCCTTGCTTACTGACCAGCAGCAGCAGCACAGTCAGTGTGCTGAGCAGAACGAGACCTGCCTTAGAAAGGCTATGCAGGTAAAGGAGGAAACAGAACACCACAAAGCTGGGCTGGTAGCTGGCCATATGAGGGCTTGATCCACTTCTCACTGAAGGTCATGGGAAGGAAGATCTTAAAAGATGCCAGAGAGAATTGGCTCAGGACTGGAATACAAGCAGAAACTGGGAAAATCGGGAAATAAGTGGAAGTGGAAAGAATACTATACCGCTGGTAACACCCTACAGCTGGGTGTCTCAAAGGTTGTTGCAAACACAAATTAGTCTCTTTTTCCTTTGTAAGATAAGTAACAGCAAGGATACCCTTCTTCCCATCCTGCAGGATGAGACACTTTGCACGCTGCAGCCCAATAATGACTAATGGGTGTTTAACTTCTCAAAGGCAAAGATTTCACTCGCTGTGTTGATGTGAACAGCAGCTGTACCTCAGTCACTGAAGGGAAATAATGAGTGATATGAGTCTGGAAAACACAACCCAGCAGTTAATTCTGTTTCAGATACTGGGTTTTGTGTGTGTGATCTCCTGTGATGTCTTTACTTCATTTATAGCATCTTTTTTTATTTTATGGGTGATGTAGCAGATGGAAGGCTTTACTGCCAGGCCATACTGCCCCTGCCCAGCCCCTGGCGCTCTCCCACCCGCCCAGCCAGGGTCGAGGACCAATGTCAACCCCCAGGGTCATCAGTCTCTGCCCCAGCAATGCCATAGCAGGGCCAGTCTCTGCTCCCATCAGTCTGGCCCTGGCTTTGGCCTGTCCCCAGGGAGCTATGAGCTGAAGAGTAACCTTGACTCAGTTTTGGTCCACCCTGAGGTGAGCAGAGTCTTCATGCCCTCCACATGCAACAGGAGGGAAGTCTCTGCTGGCATTGAAACTGTCTCGAGAGAGTGCCTGCCTATCTGACCCTCTTGAGAGAGGGGCCGTCTGGGCCAGGGGCCGTCTGGAGTGTGGCAGGGCCAAAATGCCCTGCAATTTTATTGGCACCTGTGGAAATACACAGTGGAAGGGTGACTGATGCTGCAGATGGAGATAGGCAGAGGTCCAGGAAAGGTTTAGCCTTCTTGGCTACACCAGGTGACCACTGGTGTCCTCACCGCTGAATCCACTGCTGGGCTGGTTCTCAGAACTGAGCTGAGAACAGGAAACCGCAGACAGCAGCTCCAGGTGTGCTGCAGTTTTACAGTAACAGACAACCACAAAGCCGGACAAAACTAAGCTAGACATACGTTCTTACTAAACCGGGAGGAGCTCATATTCAGCAGCTTGTGGGGAAGTTTCCTACAGATTCCAGTTGTTTCCAGCACAGCATTTGCAAGTCCACTTTCCTTCAGTAAGACAAATCTAGTCTTGCATCTTCTAACCTCTCACGCATCAGCATGGCCCCAACATGCCTCAACATGCCTCTAAGTGCCTGTAAGGCATCCCCTTGCATAATACCTCTCAGTTTCCAAATACTGGCTTCTTGTACCACACCAGCTCTCCCATACTACCCATTTTTATCTTTACAGGAAATTTCTGAATGGATTAAAGGAGTCCTGCCCCAGGAATCCTTCGGCCCTTGGCCAGGGCTCGCTCCGATCTGTGCTTGCAGTTGCAGCTTGGTCTCTGCTGAGCTGACTTCTTTGTCAGATGTTTGCATCTATCTCTGTTTTTACTGAGGTTCTTCCAGGTAAGTGATGTTTCTTAAGGATTATATGCTGAGAAGTATGACTTGCTCATCACAGGTCACATAGTCGTATTCGAGCATAGAGACACGCTGACGATGCTGACACAAGGCTGACCGCTCTCTATCCAATAGAGGGAGCTGGCAACTCGTATTCACACATCACACAGGGATGCAGATGCCAGTTAGCCTTTGTCCTTATGTTCGTTCTGCCCTTATACTGGACAGTAGCGGTTGATGTTTTGTACTTGTTGGCTGTATATCGAATGCACTGTATGTTCAATGTGGGAATTTTTTTCTTTTAGCAAACTTCTTGTTCTCAGAACAGAGGGTGGCATTATCTATTGTCAACAACTGTTGTTTCCTGCAAGTGCGGTGATACATTTGGAGCATTGATTGCCTCCACAGCAACTAGGCAAAGCCTTTGTTTTATCTTCCAACTACAGAACTGCCTGCCATCTAAGAAGCTGTAAAAGCAACATTCCTCTTGGGCAACTTAATCTAGTATCAGGAAGAAACATTTAGAAAACAGAATTAAAACAAAGCAAGCCATCAGATTTTCAAGATAATTTTATTGGATACTTGCCAATGAGAAATAAAGATAAACTCAGAAGACTCTTTTGAAGTCTAAATAGGTCAATTCACCATAGTCAAATTACAACAAGGAAATTTAATATGTCTGTCACATCTTTAAATTAGGCTTTACTAGTTTTCAAAATGTATCCTCATCTCATTAATGATCTGGCGGATGGTTCAGTCACTTCCATCCCAGTATGTTTATAACCCTACCATCATCTGCTAAAGCTCTTTTTTGTTTCACTAATAACATTTAATAATCAGTATCTAGCAGTTGATTGCAAGCAGGTTAAATTTAAGTGTAATTCAATTCAAGGTGGCCCAGCTTGCTTCAAAGACATTGAAATCAGCTGTGAAATGTGCATTCAAAGTCAGCCACTAATTTCACAAAATGTCATTGAGGCCGAAAGTACTACCAATACCCACACCCTTGTCATGATGAAGAGGAAACCACAGAAAAATGAGTGAAAACGCCCTTATTTTAATGAAAAATAAAACAGAAACCTGCAGATTTTATTTCAGATTCGATATATAAACAATGGAGTTTCACCAAGTTCATTCTTATGCACATTTGTTTGTAAAAAGCAAGAAACTTTTCCCTACTAACTGTCTCACAAACCTTTACTTCAGCAAAATATCAAACCTCTCTGCAATCACATGGAAAACTAAGATAAGCAATAATTAAAACAGTGACAACATCAGTAAATGAAAAAAAATGTTACTGCAATCACTCTTAATCACTGCTGCCATAAAAAATACTAGTAATGAGTATTTAACTAACCATTTCCATTTAGATTAATAAATAGCACATGGTTGTTGGTTTAGGTTACCTTGAAACCTATTGGGACGTAGTATCCAGGTCTCTTGGGACATCCCTGTCTCAAGCTGCTACAACTAAAGCTGCATCACATATCCATTCAGTGCCCTTGGCACCAAACAAAACTAGATGCATGAAAAGAATGCATCAGTGCGTCTGGAAAACTCCTGACATTTCCAAAAAGCAACAGGCCACACTGGGAGTGATTTTTTTCAGTGTCTTTCACTGATTAAAATCTGGACATATGCATGTCCTGCGCCAAAAGCCACAGTCCTGTCCTAGCGCTGATCTCAGCAGAGTTCAAGTGACAAATGGTCACGCTGAACACACAATTATTCTCTGAACTGAGGCTTCAGACATGCTGATGGAACACTGCTTCTTTTCACTGGGAGTCATGAGACACCCCATCTTCCAAGGTGGTCCAGCCAGATCTTGTCATTGAATTCCTGCTATGTGCAATCCACGTCATAATGAAAAGAAAGATGTAGAGGCAGGACCTACACTGGCAGCGCTAAAGATCTCACACACACATGGAGACAAAAGATTAACTTGCTGATACTTCTGCATGGTTTTCTTCTTGCAGTATTTCAAAGGCATGGGTGCAAGTTTTCTTGAGGATGCCTCTACACTAAAATGTGACAAGAATGTTCTGAAAAGTGTGAAACAAGAGGCTATGGTGCTCCTGATTCAAGGTACACCAAACTTTACAAGTTACCACCTCTGTAGATGGAGAAGAGTGGTGCTCCTCCAGGAGCAGAAACAAGTGGTTCAAGTTAACTTGCTGCCTTGTGAATGTTTGTCAAGCTGTGAAATGAGACTCTGCTGCAGCAGCAATCAGCCAGGCAGAGCTAGAGTGAGATTTGACTGAGACTGCACATCAGAGCTCTGATTATTAAATTAAGTCAGTTGCAGTTTCTGTATTCTGTCATATGAACAATGGTGTTGATCTTATCAATTTGTCTCAGCCTCTTTATGCAAAAATATTGAGAGTATTTGCATGAGTTAAGAGCACAGCTGGTGCTAACACAAGAAATGGACTCAGTTCTAATGGGATATTCTAGCCTCTTTC
>NW_010427207.1:48489-51540 GCF_000710305.1 Buceros rhinoceros silvestris | reverse complement strand
TCCCCTTGTTTGTCCAGCTTCCAATTACTGAAGTCAGGGTCGTTGTAACAGTTACCAGTTTTGATATTCATATTTGGAACAGTGGTTTTCAGAAGGGTTGTTATTCCACCAGCTGTGTTCCAGTCTAGTCATCCTGGGCAGTATTTATCTGTGTAGCCAAACACTGCTGGTGGCTCTGGGTGGGTTTCAACGGGCACAGCCAGTGGTTCACAAGTCCTGCTTCAGGCACTTATCTTAGGCAATAGACAAACAAGATAATTCCTTCGCTCTCTGCTGGTTGTAGAAAACAGACTTATTTGTTTGCTACCAATGCTTCATAAAACAAGAAAAACATTTTTCATTTTATAAAACAGAAAAAGCTACTAAAGCCAGAACTGAAGATACTGTTGCCCGATTCTGTCCCAGTTGGCCTTATGGGATCCATGTGAGGTAGTATCTCGTGTACCACAGCTTTGGGATCTGTTTCCTACTGTCAAACATCATCTGTAGCTGTCCTTTCTCTTGGTCCTCTTTGCAGCTTCTTGACAAGCAGAGTGAGATACTTACTCAGCACCCAGCCAGTATTCAGTCTATGACATTACAGGCCAACCCCTGGCACAGTGACAAGGATCCTTAATACAGAGTGGAGGGCAATGAGAACATAGAATTGAGGGCTGAGCAGTAACGATCTGATTTTAATTAAATCATCCAAGGAAGTATACCTGGTTGTGAACTATTTCAAAAATCCTGCTTGCTTAAATATTTCATTCTATCAGGGAAAGCAAACGTCTAAAACAATGCATAGTTGGTCTATGACAATTCAGAAGATAAAGCAAAAGACAAGAAGAATATGCCAGTATGGAAAAATCACATATTCAGTTTATCAGATTCGTAATTTGGGAAAATAGTTGTAGCTTTGAATAATTTACTCAAAATTTTTTTAGACATTTGTCTTAAAGGGTAAAGCTTCTGGGCATTTGATTAAATGACTGAAAATTAGCATAATGATTTTGATCAAATAATTAAGATTGTTCTAAAAATAAAAAAGCATTAAAACTCACCATATTTTATTTCTTTCAGTCATATGTACTGAATGGATATAAATGCATATAAATTATCAGATTTCTGGGTAAGAACATAAGGTTGTGTTCTGCACTTGTAACATTGCTTCGTTATAAATCCTCTTTCAGCAATATATTAAGAGAGTTGAAAATAATGAGATACAAGCTAAAATAGATTTGGAAGTGATTAGGTGTTTTTAGGTTTATGGCTTATAATCCTAAACTTTTTGTCAGTTTTGCTGCTTAATGAAACACAAATTTATCACAGGCAATATGCAGTAGTTAGAAAGCATTGCTTTCTAATTAGAGCTTGTTTGCAAACATTTCTTTCTTTGAGTAAACAAAAATCACACAAAAAACTTTGAACTGGCTTTGGTTTCTTTACAGCAGAGAAGATGATAACATATTGAAAGTATTGTGTGAAATCCTGACCCCACTGAAATGAGTGGCAAGGCATTGAAGACATTGAGGTTGGTGTTCACCTGCACTACATGTACCCCAGGAAAAAAAAAAACAAACAACGTGGTCTTCAAATATTTGAAAATACAGCCATATGATTGATGAGGCAAAGGACAAAGGATGTAGGAAGCATGTGTGTGCATGAAAATCCTGTTGATGCCCTGGGGAAACAAATGGACTTGTGCTAGATACCTCCAAGTGCATTTTTTATGGGAGACCTTGACTGGTGTCTCTTGTCATGGAAGGCAAGATATTAATTCGATTTCTGTTCAAACCCGTTCACTGAAGTAGATACCGATTGTATAGAGCATGGAAATGCGTGAAGACCAACTGTCAGAAGTTACTTGGAAGAAGACTCTGCACCAGTTAGCCCAAAGTCTCAAAGAGGTTTCAGTCTGAACAGACAAGATGGACAGAGTGTGAGGACTGTGAACAAAAGAAAGCAATAAGGATGGGCTGAAGGGATACTGTCTTGTTCCACTGTTATTTATAGGGTGCATTTTGTGCGTGGCATAAGTAGACTTGTGAAGAATAAAGCTGCATATAAATCAGAGAGAGAGAGGAGATTAAATAAAGACATGAAAATGTCAGCAGTGAAGAAAAACAGCATAATGAGAACTAAGGGTGAGCTGGAGAGATTGCATGGCAGAGAGAAGCCAGGATAAAACGGCCATTCATCCTAAGGAAAGAAAGTGTGTGTCAACCTGTGGAAAATTCTTTAATAGTTCCCGTCCGTGTCCTTACTCCTTTCAGCCTTTGGTTGGCTCTTCCCTGAAGTTTCATCACCTAGGATATACTGAAGTCCTCTTATGGCCTTTCTGGGATCATTTAATTATTCTGGAAAGTGTTTATGCTTCAAAGATGAGTGCTTATGAAAAGAAAGACAGATTTCTTGTTAAAGAAAAATGATGACTGATATAAATGTGATCATTTTGCTTATCTAAATGAATTAGTTCAAATTGCTTTTCTCTGCCAGTGGAAAGGTTATTATCCAAAGAATATATCCAGAGAATAAATGGAAGTGTTAGCTCATGAGGACATCTGACCTGCATTCAAACAGCTCAACATTTCAGATGTATGACCACAGATTTTCTTGTTAGGAACACATGGAGTCCAACAAGAGCTAAGCTTTTAATAGCTTTGTCATTCACTATAGGAGACAGCTACTTATTCAAGTGTAAATTACATATCAAGCATAGCTAAAACTTCTGCAGAAATGTTGTAAGACAACAGCACTGTGTAATTTCAACAAAGTTTTCTGAAACATGTTTTAGTACAGAAAAGTGGAAATCACATTAATACTTAAGTTGTTGTTCTGTTCCCAGAAATGTCTCTAGAGATGTCACCCCTTTTTTTTCTTAAAGAGCACAGATGAAAATCAGCTTAAGTTGCAAATAAAAGGATACTACCCACCAATCCTAACGTATTTGATTCTAAAATTTATACCTAGAATTTGAACACTGAACAGTGCACTTTCAGATTCTGCACAGGTACCAAGAACAAGCATTTCTCAAACGGAAATTCAGCTTAGTTATGAGCGACTGATACAGTC
>NW_010427207.1:41650-48360 GCF_000710305.1 Buceros rhinoceros silvestris | reverse complement strand
AAAGGGTAAAATTCCCAATATTTGTCATTTGATTGACTGTTGTGTTATTGTTTATGTCCCAACAAAACTAATGAAAATGCTTGTTCCAGTTCACTATATTTTATTCTAGTTCTGAGAGCATAGGCTGCATGGTAATAGAGAAATGAGTGTTTATTCCTGTATCAGTTAATTATGTCAAATAGTGAGAGACAAAATAATTTTCACATTATTTCAGCATTTAAGCTGAGTACCATATGGGCAGAATATATGCATGTGAGCACCTAGGTAGAACATGCAAAGAACAATCACTCACACCTTGTTTTCTTTTATTAATAAAGAAACTGGACAGTCACGGATCATTCCCAAAGTGGAGATGTTTTCCTATTTGGAAAGGCTTTTCTTTTTTTCTTGGTGGACATGTGGCTTAATCACTGGCAGAGCATTGGTTTGGGCTGTGAGTGACTGGGGAAGTTTAGCATTGTATTCAGAGAAGTAAATTTTCTGAAGTACAGAGAAGGCATGTAACTTTCTTGTACTTTTAAGAAACACTCTAACAGAGATATTAGAGGTATTGAGCACTGAAATTTCTTTCTTCCTTTGGAAAAGTATATGATTTGAAAGTAGTAAAAAAAAAAACGACTTCAGCATTACAGAATCACAACCTATTTTTTCACCATTTCCCCCCATGTATATCAATTAACCTATTTATTGTATGTGACAAACACAAACTTGCCTGCCTTGGAGAATATTTACCCCTATCGCCATGTAGTAGAGCTTTTCCATCGCTCTCTGATGTTTCTTGTCTCTTGAACATGTTTGCCAAACAGAGTGGAATTACTTGACTTGATGAATTAAATGAGGGAAAGCCAGTGATTTCTGCTATGCAGATCATTGCAGCGGTTGTAAAATCACTGGAAATAGTCGTATTGTGCAGGGGTGACTCAGTGCAGAAATCTTTCAGTCAGAGCCAGGCCATGACCATAAGCTGCTGAGCAACAGGCCTGTGCCCTGTTGACCCAGTAGCACAGACCTCGAAGCTGCCAGGTCTAAGGGAGGAAATTCAGAGCAGAAGTTACGTCCAGGCAGTCTGGCTTTCAGCTCCCTGGCTGGACAGGCCACATATTTGTGTGTGGAGTTATGGTCATATTTTTAATATGCACCAAACAAGGTATGGCTTTAGTTCCTGAGACTCCCCACAGATAACGCCACTGTATCCAGTCATTCCTATAGTCGCTCATGAAGCTGTGCGCAGGTAGCCAGCCTATCCAGTTCTTTGCGTAGCACCTGGTCTGCCTGGAGAAAGGATGTAAACACCTCTTGCCTTCAGCAAGTCGGAAATGTCCCAAAGCATCTATTTTTACCAGAGTGAAGTTGAGTTGCCACGTTACAGTCAAAACAAAGAGTAATTAGTAATTCATTGAAAAGATACAAGAAAAGAAATCATACAAAGGGGAGTCCTTGCTGCTATCTCACTTTCCTGATTCTTATCTTTTACTTCCTATTTCTGGCTTTTCATTTTGGACTTTGCAGCTCAGCTTCCTTTCGGTGTTTCCCTTTGAATCTTTGCTTCTCATATAGCATTGTGCTTATGGCTTTTTGTAAAGGAAGCCTGGGAAAAGGTTGGATCCTTCAGGAATGTACAGTAACATATTTTTAGTTTAGGGTCTGCCTTTTGGAAATGAGCAACAAGGGTCATGCATTAAGCCTTTAAAACTTTTCCTATGTTTAAAGATGTATTAATGCTTCTTGCTTATCCCAATTTTCTGTGTTCAAAAGTCTGGATAATGACAGTGGCCAGAATGCTTAGGTTCAGAAGAACTGTAGTAAATGTTACCCTCTATCTAAAGAATAGAACAAGCAAAGCCTTAGACTATTGGTCTAATGAATAGTTTGCTCCCCTGTATCAGCACAGATTAATTGTGTATTGTGAGGTATGTAATTTCATGAGGAACTTTAACAGATGGGATCAAACGTTTCAGAGGGCATAAATACAACTTCAAGACCCCCATTCAAGCTGTTTTTCTTGAGAAATGAATTATTTACAAAAAATCTAGAACAATTGTGATCTGAAGTATTCAACTGGAAATACAGTTCACAGCTTGCTGATAATAAACCAGCTCCCTGGAAAACATTGAACCTAAGGGTTGAAACCTTTTCTGCTTCTAGAAGGAATGCCAAACATTATATAGTGACGTAATTACGATGTAAACTGGCACCAAGACAATTTATACTGTAAATATGGAATAAAAGAAAGAGCACAGATCTAATCTGATCCAGAAAAATCTTCCACATATAAAGTATACTTATGCCACAAGTTAAATAATGGTGCCAAATTTTGTGCTGTTGATAGCTGGGGAAGCTTCATTAATTCCTGTTGCACCAGTTTTCAAGGGAGAGCTTAGTTCAGGGCTTTACAGGATTAAACTGTTCATTGGAAAGAAAAGCTTAATGGATTCAACAGGTAAAATAACACAGACACATTAAAACCAGAGGGAGTGACATTGGATTTATTTAACTGATTAATCAGAGGACAGTGTGGAAGATCATTGTGTCATTATTTCCTCCATGATACTCATGTATAAGCCAGACCTCTATCTGTTCAAATTGTTTTCTTTCATTGCATTTATTTTTCGATCCATTGTAATAATTTACTTTGGCTTCTAGCTCCAAGCACAGAAAACAGTTTCCATCGTATTCCAAATAATATTGGCTAGTTGCTAGGGGAGTGTGCTGATTTCTTTTACGATTTCTTTTCCTCACCACATCTGTGCGTAATTTTTTTTTTATTTATCATCTCCCCAGGACATTTTTCCTGTGGGAAACCCAAAACCGAAATGCAGCCCTTTCAGATCTTGTTTGGTATTCTATATAAGGAGCATTTCTTAAATACATTTACACAACAGAATTTTACCAGTTGGTGTTTACTACCAGGCATAAATGCCCAAGTGCATGTGTGGATTGTCTGCTCACTCCTCTGTCACCTCCTCTGAGTGAGCAAGCAGATGTGAATTTAAGGGCAGGTGTGAATTAACTTAAGAGGGACTTAAGGGAAGGACTTAAGGAAGAGCCTTTCTGCTACTTACTGCTGCAGATCTGTGAAGTCTTATGCATTAAGTATGCAACCCGCTTCTTGGGCTATTTCACCCTTGCAAGCAGAGTTGGCTGTGTAACTGAAACGGTTACTGCCCTTGGCTGTGCTCCCTGACACTCTGACTGAGCTTAGCCTCTGTCTGCCACCGAGGGACTACTCAATGGGATTTACATAGGCTCCTCAGCCCCACAGGTTATATCCTGACCTATTAATATAAACCAGTGTCCATTTTAGTTGATGCTAATGCCAGCAGAAATGGGCAGTGGTTCACATTACTCTATTGACCTGTGGAGTATGGGGGAGATGTTGGGTTGTGGGTTTTTTTAAAACAGGCTTTTGACATGTTGTAGTTGTGCTGAGACCAGGGATAGCACATCCATTTCCAATTTATCTGCTTATTATAACTTATTTTTGTTCCTCCTTGATTTTTAGCTGAAATCTTCACTTCCGTGTCTGAAGTATTCCTTTCCTCTCCCAGAAGATAGTTGCATTCGATTTTGAAGACTAATTTGTCTACTGCTCCTAATTGCTGTCACCTCATGGCTACCAATAGCATTTTGTTTATACAAGACTTCAACCTAATGCTTTAATCTTACACTTTACATTCACCATTTGGTCCAAGATTACATGTGAAAACAGGCATGAACTAGTACATGTAAACATCTGCCAGCTGGCAACTGTGATTAGAACTGTATTTTGAGTAATTATATACCATGTAAGATGGATGCCTGCAAATACTTGCCTTAGTGTAGCCTCACACTGACATGTCTTAAACATACTAGGCCCTCTCCCTCTCCCTCTCCCTCTCCCTCTCCCTCTCCCTCTCCCTCTCCCTCTATATACCATGTAAGATGGATGCCTGCAAATACTTGCCTTAGTGTAGCCTCCACCTGACATGTCTTAAACATACTAGGCCCTCTCCCTCTCCCTCTCCCTCTCCCTCTCCCTCCTCGCCTATGCCTCTTCTCTTTCTCTGCTGTGCTACGCTATCCTATACTATCCAGGTTCTTATACTCACATATACCAGAAGTGCATGAATAACCTACCCAAATGCAACATACAGTATATTCGTTTTCTCATCTTCTTCACAGGAGAGAAGAGTTAAGCATTTTGATCTATAAATTCACATTTGCATTTATGAAGAAAAGCTTTCCTGCTCTCTTTTATTTCCAGAATAGCCCTTCATTTTAGTTGGCAGCCTATGGGCAGTGTCCTCAGCCCACTCGAGACACAGCATTCCCAAATGGCAAGCTGGTCACCTGCAAGTTCAGATTGATTCGGTGCCCCCTAATTCAGTGGCAGGAACTTTTGGTATTCAGAGATACATTTATGGCTCCCTTTATTCCTTTTTTTCTTTCCTGTAGATCTGTCTTTAGAGCAGAAATTTCCATCTCTGTGGTGGCTTGTCTGTTTCACTAACTGTCTGGTTATTTGCTGTTTCTTGTCAAGGTTCCGGCAACCTGAATAAAGTCTAAGAGGGAGGGTCAGAGGAAATGGACTTATTTTCTGTTTATTTACACTGATTTCATTGAAGAACAGCATCAGGGCATCCCATAGGCATAGATCAGGATAGAAGTGGTGTAAAGAGGAGAATCAGCCCCCCCTGCCCAGATCCACGTTAAGGCTGTGCAGACGGTGCTAGTGACGGATGGGGATTTCCCCCTTTGTTGTTAGGTCAGGGCAGCTCGTTGATCGTTCTCCTGAACTTCCTGCAGAAGATCCCACAAAATGCTGGTTTCTGTCTGACCTTAGTTCTAGCAGTAATCTTTGAGTAAAATGTTTAATTCATCTCCACCTAAATACTCATTTAAAAGTACCATTTCGCTGCAGGCAGGAAAAACAATACTGAAACATCTGAGCTCGGCTGTTAAATGGCATGATCTCACTTTGCTTATTAAAGTAACTGTCCATGACCCCTTGACGAGAATTGCAAAGTTTTATTCTTTTAAAGATCATTCGTTGAGCAGTGAGATGATTCAGTGTGATTTTCTTCTGGCTGCGTGAGCTGTGTTAGTGAGGCAGAGCTGTCCTGTCAGCAGAGTGCCCAGTGTCAGAGAGATCCCTGTCCTGCAGGAAGGTATGCAACCAACTCGGGCTTGGTTTTATTTTTCTTTTCGTTGTGTGTGGGTTTTCTTTTTTCTTTTGGCAGACGTCCTTGAGCATTTGAGACGGATGTGAGAGAGTTTTTAGTCCTCATGCAAAACAACCAACTAAACATAACAGATTACATCAGCTCAGGCTTTTCAATTCCTGGATGGCAGCAGAGTGCTAATCCAACCTTCATCCTGGATTTCATAAACTGAAACAAGGGAGGCTGGCAGGAGCAGCACTGCCGGATTGAGGAAGCTGACGACGGTGCAGCATGTGGGCAACAAACTGTATAAAGCTCATAAACTTGCAGGCTGATGTGTGCAGCTACCACTTTGGATTCTGTACCGCTGCTTCCCTCGGCACAAGGCACCAGCAGGCTGAGCATTAAAGCCTGCTCTTTGGGATGGAGCTTTTACCCCTGCAAGACATGAAGGGCTTCCTGTTTCTCACACTCCTCCTGATGCCCATGCACGCTGGAACTGCCTGGAGTGCGAAATACGCTGTAGATTGTCCCGAGCCCTGTGACAGTAACGCATGCAAAAGTACCTTGCGCTGTAAACGAACTGTGCTGGATGACTGTGGCTGTTGCAGAGTGTGTGCAGCTGCTCTGGGGGAGACTTGCTATCGTACGGTCTCGGGTATGGATGGTGTCAAGTGTGGTCCTGGGCTGAAGTGCCAGTTTTACACTGAGGAGGATGACTTTGGTGATGAATTTGGTATCTGCAAAGGTAACAATATTCACTTTGCATGCACCCACTCTATCAGTTTGACAGCAACCTACATATAGAGCTTGCGTCCTGCTTGAAAGGTCTAAAATGGGATTTTTCCAGCTTGGTCTGTGGCCAAGAAAAAGTGAAAAATATTTGCTGGTATTAAAAGGTGTTACATGTAGGTGGGACGAGTTTATTAATGTGAGACTATTGTTTAGACTTCGGGACATGTGTGAGGAAATACAGATGGGGAGATGAGATGTTTGACTGGGACTTGGGAGACCCAGGCACTAGTCCTGATCCTTCCACTGAATTGGTGGGTGGCTTTCTGTAAATTGCAAAGACTTTAATCTTGCAAGTCCAAGCTTGTCACAGGGTCTCTGGCCCTGCCATGCACCCGTAGGATGAGGTTCCTTCAGGCACTGCCAGTTGCCTGCCCAGGGACCAGGTGCTCTCTCTGGGGTCTGGGAGATGGAGATAACAGCACTGAGTGCCTGGGGATGTTGTCGTGTTTAATTCAGTCCTGCCTTTGAGGTGCTCAGACACCCTAGGGATGTGGTCAGGGAAGGCAAACAGAGACCCTCCTGTCTGAAAATCGGGAATAACGACAGGAGCTGACTGTGAGAGGAGAGGCCAGCCACTGCTCTAAGCTTATTCTAGGTATGCTGCGTGCTGATTTCTTTAATCATAGAATATAAATGGCATTTTTCATTTAAGAGCTATCCTCACCATGCAAAAAGGAGAATCTTTAAAAAGAGAGGAGCCATTGAATTAATAAAAAATAGGACACAGGTTTTAGAAATAAATGATTTTTAATAAAGGCTTTGCAAAGCAGGAAT